>NW_027273863.1:27967500-28177500 GCF_046630095.1 Trachinotus anak
AAATGAGTCTCTCACTCTCTCTGTATGTGTGTGTGTGTGTGTGTGTGTGTGTGTGCGGTTGCAGCTTGTCATGCAACACTGCGCAGTGTGAACACACTGTCACGCAATGTGGCCAATCCTGTTTCGATGACGTCTCTCTGTCACACACATTTTTGAATAGCTGTCTTTGTGAGGACACACAATGACATAACAGATTCCCAGGTCCTCAACTTATCTCTGACCAGAACCTGATCCTGACCTAAACCTGATTCTAAATTAAACCCAAAATCCAGGTCTGAACTCTCAAACAGACCTTTGAAGGTGTGAGGACCAGACATGTCCAAGGTCTAAAACTCACACTGGTCCTCACAATGTATACCCATACAGGTACACACACACACACACACACACACACACACTTCCTGTCTTGTCAGAAAAAACAGCCAGGTCATGTGACCTCTTTCCTCTTCACACTAATCCTTCTTCTTCCTCTGTTGTCAAACACAAACACTGAGATGCTGGTTACCGTGGTTACTGCCTCTTCCTGACAGGTGGTGGATGACATAGCAGATCAACCAATAACACAATGCAAACACACACCTGAAGGTCTCCTGAGTTTTATTGACGACTGATCAACAAACAGTTGGTTGTCCGAGGTGTAAACATGGCTGACAGGAAGTGACATCACGTCTTCTTGGTTGTGGACCATGACCTCAGACATCACATCAGTCTTGGTGGTGCTCTTCACCACGCCATCAGCTGACAGAGCAGGGAGAAACAACCAGGTATGGAAAACAAGTTCTGATGAAGAAAAACTGATGAAAACTTCAAAATAAAAACTATAAATGACTGAATGATGATGAAAGAATAATATTTTTATATTATTGTTTTATTTCTTTATTTGTCTGTTTGTTTTGTTAGTTTAATCTTTTGTGAGTTTGTTTTGGTGTCATTGTGAAAATCAGGTGAATAATCATTGTCAAAGACAGATGTAATAAAGAGAAAATACCTCTGAGATCTTTAGAAAACACAAGTGAACGTCACCATAAGAGGAACAGACTAATCAATTCACTGAGAAGATGACCTGCAGCTTAATCAATAATGAAGATAAATAGCAGATTAATCCAAATAATCATTAGTTGAATTTTATAGACCTCCTCCTGTGCAGACCTCCTGTATAGACCTCCTGTATAGACCTCCTGTATAGACCTCCTCCTGTATAGACCTCCTGTATAGACCTCCTGTATAGACCTCCTCCTGTATAGACCTCCTGTATAGACCTCCTCCTGTATAGACCTCCTGTATAGACCTCCTGTATAGACCTCCTCCTGTATAGACCTCCTGTGTAGACCTCCTCCTGTATAGACCTCCTGTATAGACCTCCTCCTGTATAGACCTCCTGTATAGACCTCCTCCTGTATAGACCTCCTGTATAGACCTCCTGTGTAGACCTCCTCCTGTATAGACCTCCTGTATAGACCTCCTCCTGTATAGACCTCCTGTATAGACCTCCTGTATAGACCTCCTCCTGTATAGACCTCCTGTGTAGACCTCCTCCTGTATAGACCTCCTGTATAGACCTCCTGTGCAGACCTCCTGTATAGACCTCCTCCTGTATAGACCTCCTGTGTAGACCTCCTCCTGTATAGACCTCCTGTATAGACCTCCTGTGCAGACCTCCTGTGTAGACCTCCTCCTGTATAGACCTCCTGTGTAGACCTCCTCCTGTATAGACCTCCTGTATAGACCTCCTGTGCAGACCTCCTGTGTAGACCTCCTCCTGTATAGACCTCCTGTGTAGACCTCCTCCTGTATAGACCTCCTCCTGTATAGACCTCCTGTGTAGACCTCCTCCTGCATAGACCACCTCCTGTATAGACCTCCTCCTGCATAGACCACCTCCTGTATAGACCTCCTCCTGTATAGACCTCCTCCTGTGCAGACCTCCTGTATAGACCTCCTGTATAGACCTCCTCCTGCATAGACCACCTCCTGTATAGACCTCCTGTATAGACCTCCTCCTGTATAGACCTCCTCCTGCATAGACCACCTCCTGTATAGACCTCCTGTATAGACCTCCTCCTGTATAGACCTCCTCCTGTATAGACCACCTCCTGTATAGACCTTCTCCTGTATAGACCTCCTCCTGTGCAGACCCCCTCCTGTGCAGACCTCCTCCAGTGTAGACCTCCTCCAGTGTAGACCTCCTCTGGTCTTCACTGGACCTGGACCAAACCTGAAGACTGTGCCCCCCCCAGTGGTCCTCTCCACTAACTCGTCCTCCCAGTTCCCTGCTGTTATAGACCTCCTTCTTCTTCTTCTTCTTCTGTGTGTGTGTGTCAGGGGGAGTCAGACATATAAACGTGTGATAATAAAATAAGAGGAGGTCTGGATGAAGTGTATCTGGTTCTGCTCTCTGTTGGTTGTCTCAGCAGCGGAGCTCCTCCTCCTCCTCCTCCCTCCTCCCTCCACTCTCTTCTTCTCCTCCTCTCCTCCTGCAGGTGGCGTTGGAGGCCGCCGTGCTGCGGTGCAGTCCGTAGAGGAAGAAGCAGCGGAAGTAAACAGAGCTGGAGCGGCAGGTGACTTTAGCTTAATGCCGAGGTTTCCAGGTGAAATGTGACAAGGTGTTAGAGTGAGAGTGAATACCTGTAGACAGACTGAGGGGGAGGCGCTGGTCTGACCCTGGATCTGCGGACAGTCCGGACTGTTCGGGTCCGGATGCGACCGTCCGTCCCACAGCGTAGTGAAGCTGAGAGGGAGTCGATCCATGGAGGCCTGAGGTAGACCGGTTCTTACTGAAGGGGAAAACGTCTTGGTAAGAGCTTTCAACCATCGTAAACTGGCGGAGTTTCACACTGACAGGATCACTGAGCTCTGATGGAAACAGGAAGCTGCAGGTCGGAGTGAATGTGAGTGCATGAGGTTTTTCTGTTTCACCATCTACTGCTCGATCCAGACTCCGGAGAGTCTGCGTCCTCTACCTGGTCCACAGTCTGCCTCCAGTACCTGGTCCACAGTCTGCGTCCTCTACCTGGTCCACAGTCTGCCCCCAGTACCTGGTCCACAGTCTGCGTCCTCTACCTGGTCCACAGTCTGCGTCCTCTACCTGGTCCACAGTCTGCCCCCAGTACCTGGTCCACAGTCTGCGTCCTCTACCTGGTCCACAGTCTGCGTCCTCTACCTGGTCCACAGTCTGCCCCCAGTACCTGGTCCACAGTCTGCCCCCAGTACCTGGTCCACAGTCTGCGTCCTCTACCTGGTCCACAGTCTGCGTCCTCTACCTGGTCCACAGTCTGCCCCCAGTACCTGGTCCACAGTCTGCCCCCAGTACCTGGTCCACAGTCTGCGTCCTCTACCTGGTCCACAGTCTGCGTCCTCTACCTGGTCCACAGTCTGCCTCCAGTACCTGGTCCACAGTCTGCGTCCTCTACCTGGTCCACAGTCTGCGTCCAGTACCTGGTCCACAGTCTGCCTCCAGTACCTGGTCCACAGTCTGCGTCCAGTACCTGGTCCACAGTCTGCGTCCTCTACCTGGTCCACAGTCTGCGTCCAGTACCTGGTCCACAGTCTGCGTCCAGTACCTGGTCCACAGTCTGCCCCCAGTACCTGGTCCACAGTCTGCGTCCTCTACCTGGTCCACAGTCTGCGTCCTCTACCTGGTCCACAGTCTGCGTCCTCTACCTGGTCCACAGTCTGCCTCCAGTACCTGGTCCACAGTCTGCGTCCTCTATCTGGTCCACAGTCTGCGTCCTCTACCTGGTCCACAGTCTGCGTCCTCTACCTGGTCCACAGTCTGCGTCCAGTACCTGGTCCACAGTCTGCCCCCAGTACCTGGTCCACAGTCTGCGTCCTCTACCTGGTCCACAGTCTGCGTCCTCTACCTGGTCCACAGTCTGCGTCCTCTACCTGGTCCACAGTCTGCGTCCAGTACCTGGTCCACAGTCTGCGTCCTCTACCTGGTCCACAGTCTGCCTCAGCAGGCAGAGAGAAGACCAAGCTCTGTTAGCTTCATTAGTTCTGTTAGCTATGCTAGCTCTGTTAGCTTTGTTCGCTCTGTTAGCTTCATTAGCTCAGTGAGTATTTTAACATTAATATTTTGTGGATGATTAAATTTAAGTTTGTTGATGTGGTGTTGTTGGTGAATGTTAATAGTTTATGAGTTTATTATTAGTTTCATTGTGGTAATTATTATTCTCTGTCTGATTTTCCTGTTTGTTGGACACCTGCAGGGGTCAAAGGTCAGGTCCTAGAAACAGTCTGTTCAATCTTAGGAGCTGGAGCTGAGGAAACCTCCTCCTGCTGGTGTTGTGGCGATGTCATCAGTGAAGCAGAGGTACCGTGACATCAGCCCTGTGACTCTGCAGGTGGTGGGCGGGGCTGTGAGCTCCACTCTGTACTGTGGGGAGGTGGAGGGTCTGTTGGGGGACGCAGGGGGGCTGGTGGAGTCCTTTCTGGTGGAGCTTTATCGCTGTAAACTCTGTCAGTTCACCTGTGGCCTCAAGACCTCCATCAGCAGCCACCTGCTTCTCAGGCACCGTGCTGCTGCCCTCCCCTACCTAGAGGAAGCTGACGAAGGGGGGGGGGCTGAGGGTAGAGATGAAGTGGGATTCCAGGGGGGGCCATCACCCTATCAGCTGGATCTGAACGGAGAGTCGAAGCAGTGCGATGAGGACGAGGAGTTCCTGCTCTACAACATGCTGGACCACATGAGCCCACCCACCTGTGACATCAGCAGCGAGGGAGGGCTGCAGGTTGCACACACCTGTGAGGTGACACACCTGGCAAACACCTGGCACACACACACTCCTTACAGTAACATTTGTCCATCACATGTTCACCTTGAAGGTCCAGTGGTTTATCTGAAGTGTTGATCTCCATCAGAAGATATATCTGTGGTTTTAAGAACCAAAAACCATCAGTGTAGTTTTACATCTCCTCTCTCAGGTTCTCTCTGGAGCTCTAGTAACAACAGGTCAGTCAGCCAATCAGAGGAGAGGATCTGAAATATAAATATAGCAGATTTTAGGTAACCCCCCCCCCCCCCCCCCCCCCCCAGTGCTCAGAGGAACCAAATCCAGCAAGGTTGGATGGTGGGTCCAGGTGGGTGGGGCTTGGGGCTTGGCTGAGGGCAGTGACTGCTTTGTTGTGACATCACAAAGTTCCTGAAGTCCTGATGGCTGGTTTTAAGGCTCAGTTTCTGAATACAGGCTGTGTGCATTTCTCTGTGGACTGAGGCTTTGATACTTTCACAGTATTAATATAGAACCTAGACCTGCTTTAGAATCACAAACACATGGACATCTACCTTTAGACCGTGTGAAGCTTTAACGTGACATTTACCTTACGTCAACCTGATGTGGACCTCAGAGATCAGGGATTTGGACATTAGGACTGTTTAAAATGTGATGTCTATGTTTAAAGACAGCAGGCTTAGTGTCTCCTCTTCCTGTTGTCTGCAGGTCAGCACTCTGTTTGAGGAGGAGGAGGAGGAGGAGGACTCCTCCATCTTCCCACTGAAGGGGAGTTCAGTTGATCTGTCCTGTCCCATCGACCCCTCCACCACCCAGGAGGAGATGGCTCAGTCTGCTCACCTCATGACTCTGGGACTGTGCCGCATCTCAGCCGCCAGACCTCCTCCTCCTCCAACCACCTCCTACGGATCCTCCCGACACCCCCCTCCATCTGAAGACTCCGCCAACCCACCCCAGGCTGCCAGTCTGAAGCAGAGCAGGACAGACGGTCAACAGACGAGGACTTCACCCTCTGGCAGACCGAGGCTGCCATGTTTCCTGTGTCCTGTGACGCTGCCTTCCCACCGGCTGCTGGACGTCCATGTCCGCTCCCACCGAGCGGCGGGCGGCTTCAGCTGCGTCCGCTGCAGCTTGACGGCCGACAGCTGGGAGGAGCTGGAGCCTCACTGGAGGAGCCAGTGCAGGAGGAGGAGGAAGAGAAAGAGGGAGGAAGAGGAGAAGAAGAAGGTGGTGTTGAGCTGTCCGGTGTGTCTGAGGACGTTTGGAAGTGTCGCGTCACAAAATGCTCACCAAAAAAAACATCAGCACGACAGCTGCTCAGGTCAGTACGTCTGTGAGGATCAATCAATAATCAATAACTACAACACTGATCATGGTTTGATTTTTCCAGATGGATGGAGGGGCCTGCCAATTGGACGAGCAGGAGGGAAGGAGGTGGAGCATACAGACAGGTACACACCTGTAACTGTTGTCACCTGCATGTCACACAGCTGACCCCCAGCATCTCTGACCTGACCTGACCTGACCTGACCTTTACAACAACTTTACATCAGTTCTCAAAGAATCAAATTCAACTAAACATTAAAAAAAACATCCTCACTGTGTTTCTATGATGAAACCAGTCAGACACCAGTATTTGTTTGTGTTGGTTCCCAGTCAGATTGGTAGACCTCAGACTGGTTCACTGCAGAGTGTCACAGAGAAGAAGAAGAAGAAGAAAAAGAAGAAGAACACCAGAACAGAGAAAAAAGAAGAAGAAGAGAAGGAGGCTTCAGACGTCAGAGACCAGTCGGGTTTCTGCTGCTCACTGTGTCACAGGTGAGACTACATTACCCACAAGCCCTCACCCCTCAGGTTAGCAGACTGCTTTTAGCAGGTGTCACAGCAGAGTCCCTGAAACCCATGAAACTTAAACCTCAGTAAACCAAGCATGTGACAGGTGTGTTACCTGTTGTAGGGCTGTGATTGGTCAATTCCGCTTTGTTGTATTTTCTCTACAGGAAGTTCTCTTCTAAGCTGACTCTAAGGCGTCACCTGGGCGTCCACGGAGGAGAGAAACCTTTCACCTGTCCACACTGTTCCTACAGCAGCAGATTGAAGGCCTCACTGCTGCAACACCTGAGGACTCATACAGGTAACGCAAACACCTGAGGATTCATACAGGTAACGCAAACACCTGAGGACTCATACAGGTGTTTGAGATTTGCTGTCAGCTGTCTGTGTGTATTGTGTATTGTCAGGTGAGAAGCCGTACAGGTGTGCTGAGTGTCCGTATGCCTCCATAGATCGCAGCTCTTTGCTCAGACACTGCAGAACTCACAGCCAGGAGAAACCATACAGGTGTCAACACTGTGACTACAGCAGGTAACACACCTGGCACACACACCTCTCCTCATATCCTCATAGCTGTTGCTCAGTTGCAACCTCCCTGTGGTTGATGTTTTGACATTTGTTAGGGCAGCCTGTGGTTGCCACAGTAACAGGTTGTATTTCCTCTCATAGTATTCAGAAGAAGAGTTTGGACCTCCATGCTCGCCGTCACCATACAGGTGAGGCGTTTCCATGCCAACAGTGTGAGTACTCAAGTCCGGACCGTCAGCTGCTGCTCAGACACATCCGCCGACACCATGCCCCTTCCCAGCATGCTGCTCTGTGACCTCACAGCTGATGGGACGCTCTGATTGGACTGTTAACTTGTGGGCAGGGACTACAGAGTGTAAAATGAATCAGTGATGATGTCACCAGCTGTGCTGCTGATGTCACAGTCAGACAGTTTTATTGTTTTTTAAAGGAAAATAAAAACTAAAAACATAATCAGTGCTTTTACTGTTTAAAGTGAAAATGTCTCTGGTTCTAGTTCCGTCTCTGGTGGTGGTTTACAGTCTCTGGTCCTGCTGATCTTCAGGAAGTGGATTATGCCAGATAACCCCCCCCCCCGCCACACACACACACACAATCCTGTACAAACTGATTAGCCTCATTACACTAAACTGAGGGGGTGGGGTCTGTGTGGGGGTCAGTGGGTCAACCAACCAGCTGGTGGTTTAATGAGTTGAGGACCAGACTGCTTCACTTGAGTCCTGCTCATCATTCATCCCTTAAAATCTCCTTAAGTATCCCTGGTGTTTATAATGTAAGACAAATGTGAAAACACTTTAAAATGTTGATGTACCTTAAAAAGACCTTATTATTCA
Source organism: Trachinotus anak (assembly GCF_046630095.1). Taxonomy (NCBI): domain Eukaryota; kingdom Metazoa; phylum Chordata; class Actinopteri; order Carangiformes; family Carangidae; genus Trachinotus; species Trachinotus anak. The sequence continues at coordinate 27,975,425 of NW_027273863.1, forward strand.
AATAAGGTCAGATTTCTGAAGTTTTGGGTTAATTTTTACATAAAGTAATTCATTATTATATGTTCTGGTGTTGTAATTGATTATCCAAATGTTTTTAGGAGATTTAAAAGGGTAAAACTAAAATATCAAATAACATTAGTGGTCCCCTTAATTTGTTCCTTAAAGGAACCTTAAAGAAGTAATTAGATCACAGTGTATTGTCAGTTCAGTTTTTAAAGTTTTTTCAAGTGACAAAAAACAAAGTCTAACAACCATCTGAATTTAAGGCCTTTTTCATGTTATTTTGGATATTTTAAGGATTTTTAAAAGCCCTTAAATTGTGAGGATAATCCATGTTTTATGGACTTGAGTCAAATCACTGAAAATAATTTGACTATGATGATTGTTAAACAGGTGATGACTCCTTTCACCTCCTCCCTCTTTGTGATGTATCATTAGATCAATAACAGATCAATAGGTTTGAGATGGTCTGGTTCTCCAGTCACAGTGTCATTGATCCTATGAGTCAGTGATGGATTATTGGGATTATGACCAGAAAGTGTGATGGCAACTGAAGCTCAAAGCTGCTTTAACTTTTCAATCCTGACAAAAGCTCAGGAGGAGAGGAGAAGAGGGGAGGAGAGAGGAAAGGAGAGGGAGGAGGAGATGAGGAGAGAGCAGCAGGTGATGATGTCAGAGCAGGTAATGTTGTCATCCTGGGTGGTGGAGGTAGGGGGACAGCTCCTCTCAGGTGGACAAGTGCAGGTGAAGGCGGAACTTTCAGACGGCAGCTTCTTTCTGCTTAACAGGACTAATGAAGATTTGGCTCGGATGATGAAGAGACTGTTGGAAGGTTTCCCGGACGACCAAGAGATGCTGTCCTTCAGACTGTTCTCAGGTCAGATCGCGCTGTATTGACAGAACATGAAACTGAATCTCTGTGGTTGTGACCACTTTGAATGTGTCAAACTGAGATGCCCCCAGTGGTCACATCAGGAAGCGCATCTTTCTCATCACATTGTGCTGTAGGTGATAGTGGTACCATCAGCAGTAATGACAGTACTATCGGTAGCAGTAACAGTAGTAGTTATAGTAGTAACAGTAGCAATATCAGTAGTAGTTGCAGTAGTAATAACAGTAAGTAGTAACAGTAGTAACAGTAGTAGTGACAGTAGTTACAGTAGTAGTGACAGTAGTAACAGTAGTAGTGACAGTAGTAACAGTAGTAGTAACAATAGTAACAGTAGTAGTGACAATAGTAACAGTAGTTACAGTAGTAGTGACAATAGTAACAGTAGTAGTAACAATAGTAACAGTAGTAGTGACAATAGTAACAGTGGTAGTGACAGTAGTTACAGTAGTTACAGTAGTAGTGACAGTAGTAACAGTAGTAGTGACAATAGTAACAGTAGTTACAGTAGTAGTGACAATAGTAACAGTAGTAGTAACAATAGTAACAGTAGTAGTGACAATAGTAACAGTGGTAGTGACAGTAGTTACAGTAGTAGTGACAGTAGTTACAGTAGTAGTGACAATAGTAACAGTAGTAGTGACAGTAGTAGTGACAATAGTAACAGTAGTAGTGACAATAGTAACAGTAGTAGTGACAGTAGTTACAGTAGTAGTGACAATAGTAACAGTAGTAGTGACAGTAGTTACAGTAGTTACAGTAGTAGTGACAATAGTAACAGTGGTAGTGACAGTAGTTACAGTAGTTACAGTAGTAGTGAGAATAGTAACAGTAGTAGTGACAGTAGTTACAGTAGTAGTGACAATAGTAACAGTAGTAGTGACAGTAGTTACAGTAGTTACAGTAGTAGTGACAATAGTAACAGTAGTAGTGACAGTAGTTACAGTAGTAGTGACAGTAGTAACAGTAGTAGTGACAGTAGTTACAGTAGTTACAGTAGTTACAGTAGTAGTGACAGTAGTAACAGTAGTAGTGACAGTAGTTACAGTAGTTACAGTAGTAGTGAGAATAGTAACAGTAGTAGTGAGAATAGTAACAGTAGTAGTGACAGTAGTAACAGTAGTAGTGACAATAGTAACAGTAGTAGTGACAGTAGTTACAGTAGTTACAGTAGTTACAGTAGTAGTGACAGTAGTAACAGTAGTAGTGACAGTAGTTACAGTAGTTACAGTAGTAGTGACAGTAGTAACAGTAGTAGTAACAGTAGTTACAGTAGTTACAGTAGTTACAGTAGTAGTGACAGTAGTTACAGTAGTTACAGTAGTTACAGTAGTAGTGACAGTAGTAACAGTAGTAGTGACAATAGTAACAGTAGTAGTGACAGTAGTTACAGTAGTTACAGTAGTAGTGACAGTAGTAACAGTAGTAGTAACAATAGTAACAGTAGTAGTGACAATAGTAACAGTAGTAGTTACAGTAGTTACAGTAGTTACAGTAGTTACAGTAGTAGTGACAGTAGTAACAGTAGTAGTGACAGTAGTTACAGTAGTGACAGTAGTTACAGTAGTAGTGACAGTAGTTACAGTAGTTACAGTAGTTACAGTAGTAGTGACAGTAGTAACAGTAGTAGTGACAATAGTAACAGTAGTAGTGACAGTAGTTACAGTAGTTACAGTAGTTACAGTAGTAGTGACAGTAGTAACAGTAGTAGTGACAGTAGTTACAGTAGTGACAGTAGTTACAGTAGTTACAGTAGTTACAGTAGTAGTGACAGTAGTTACAGTAGTAGTGACAGTAGTTACAGTAGTTCCAGTAGTTCCAGTAGTAGTGACAGTAGTAACAGTAGTAGTGACAGTAGTTACAGTAGTGACAGTAGTTACAGTAGTAGTGACAATAGTAACAGTAGTAGTGACAGTAGTTACAGTAGTTACAGTAGTAGTGAGAATAGTTACAGTAGTAGTGACAATAGTAACAGTAGTAGTGACAATAGTAACAGTAGTAGTTACAGTAGTTACAGTAGTAGTGACAGTAGTAACAGTAGTAGTGACAGTAGTTACAGTAGTGACAGTAGTTACAGTAGTAGTGACAATAGTAACAGTAGTAGTGACAGTAGTTACAGTAGTTACAGTAGTAGTGAGAATAGTTACAGTAGTAGTGACAATAGTAACAGTAGTAGTGACAATAGTAACAGTAGTAGTTACAGTAGTTACAGTAGTAGTGACAGTAGTAACAGTAGTAGTGACAGTAGTTACAGTAGTTACAGTAGTTACAGTAGTAGTGACAGTAGTAACAGTAGTAGTGACAGTAGTTACAGTAGTTACAGTAGTTACAGTAGTAGTGACAGTAGTTACAGTAGTTACAGTAGTTACAGTAGTAGTGACAGTAGTAACAGTAGTAGTGACAATAGTAACAGTAGTAGTTACAGTAGTTACAGTAGTAGTGACAGTAGTAACAGTAGTAGTAACAATAGTAACAGTAGTAGTGACAATAGTAACAGTAGTAGTGACAGTAGTTACAGTAGTTACAGTAGTTACAGTAGTAGTGACAGTAGTAACAGTAGTAGTGACAGTAGTTACAGTAGTGACAGTAGTTACAGTAGTTACAGTAGTTACAGTAGTAGTGACAGTAGTAACAGTAGTAGTGACAATAGTAACAGTAGTAGTGACAGTAGTTACAGTAGTTACAGTAGTAGTGACAGTAGTAACAGTAGTAGTAACAATAGTAACAGTAGTAGTGACAATAGTAACAGTAGTAGTTACAGTAGTTACAGTAGTTACAGTAGTTACAGTAGTAGTGACAGTAGTAACAGTAGTAGTGACAGTAGTTACAGTAGTTACAGTAGTAGTGACAGTAGTTACAGTAGTTACAGTAGTAGTGACAGTAGTTACAGTAGTTACAGTAGTTACAGTAGTAGTGACAGTAGTAACAGTAGTAGTGACAATAGTAACAGTAGTAGTGACAGTAGTTACAGTAGTTACAGTAGTAGTGACAGTAGTAACAGTAGTAGTAACAATAGTAACAGTAGTAGTGACAATAGTAACAGTAGTAGTTACAGTAGTTACAGTAGTTACAGTAGTTACAGTAGTAGTGACAGTAGTAACAGTAGTAGTGACAGTAGTTACAGTAGTTACAGTAGTAGTGACAGTAGTTACAGTAGTTACAGTAGTAGTGACAGTAGTTACAGTAGTTACAGTAGTTCCAGTAGTAGTGACAGTAGTAGTGCATATCCGGTTTTCTAATTGTGAAGCGGTGCTGGCTTTCTTTGAACCAGATCTTTGGACCAGAAGGAGACCAGACGTTGGAACAGGAGAAGGGCCAGGCGTCCAGGCAGAAAGAGGACAGGACCTTGAAACAGGAGGGACCCCACCTGCACAGAGGAAGACCTGGATTTTAATGTCCTCCAGAGTCTGGTGGCTCTGTCAGGTCAGTACAGTCAGTTTTGTTACATTTTCATTATATTACATATGTGATAAGTTTTCTCTGCTGCTCAACATAGTTTTTTGACAGAAGTGGTAATTGGTGCTGCTGATGGTGGCTTCAGCCATAACTGTTTATGGATGATCGGGGCTAGCTGGTTAGCATGCTAACTTCAGTAGAAGAAGAGACATGGTCGAGACACTATTGGGCCACCATCTTTCTTTCTTTTTTATATGTATATAAGTACTTTGAGATCTGTGACAAACACAAAAATGTCATATACATTCAGTTTAAAATCTGAAACACATTGTATGGAAATATCTCATTGATGCTGAATGCCAATAAAAAACAAAATAAAATAAAAAAATAATAAAAAATCTTAAATGGCCTTAATTTTTCAATTTGGGTGAAAAATCACAGATATGTGTTTGGTAAAAGAATTCAACTAATATATCAGAATTAAACCAGAATCTCTTCACCTTAATAACACTTCAACTCACCAGCCAGGGGTTTGTCATATATTTGACATTCATATGGAAATTAAGGGGGAAGAGATCAAACCCTTTAAATCTGCTTAATTTCTTCATTAAGGCCATATCAAATTAAGAGCTTTTTAATGGCTTAGTTTTTCAAAGTAAAAGACGGAAGGATCTCTGGCTGATTCAGGTTGAGATGTTTGTGTGTTTTCAGGGTAAATTAAGGGTTAATGAAAGGGACACTGATACTGTTGTTTGATGTAGTGTCTGTGCACTAAACTGGTCTCATGTCTCATGTGTTTCTGTCTTCATTGTCTGTCTGTATCTGAATCTGTATCTTTATCTATCTGTATCTGTCTGTATCTGTATCTGTATCTGTCTGTCTGTATCTTTAACTGTATCTGTTTGTATCTTAATCTGTATCTGTATCTGTGTCTGTATCTGTATCTGTATCTGTCTGTATCTGTGTCTGTGTCTGTGTCTGTGTCTGTGTCTGTGTCTGTCTGTGTCTGTATCTGTGTCTGTGTCTGTGTCTGTGTCTGTATCTGTCTGTATCTGTGTCTGTGTCTGTGTCTGTGTCTGTATCTGTGTCTGTCTGTGTCTGTGTCTGTATCTGTGTCTGTGTCTGTGTCTGTATCTGTGTCTGTATCTGTATCTGTGTCTGTGTCTGTGTCTGTGTCTGTATCTGTGTCTGTGTCTGTGTCTGTATCTGTGTCTGTGTCTGTGTCTGTATCTGTGTCTGTCTGTGTCTGTATCTGTGTCTGTATCTGTATCTGTGTCTGTGTCTGTGTCTGTGTCTGTCTGTGTCTGTATCTGTGTCTGTCTGTGTCTGTATCTGTGTCTGTGTCTGTGTCTGTATCTGTGTCTGTATCTGTATCTGTGTCTGTGTCTGTGTCTGTATCTGTGTCTGTGTCTGTGTCTGTGTCTGTATCTGTGTCTGTATCTGTATCTGTGTCTGTATCTGTGTCTGTGTCTGTGTCTGTGTCTGTATCTGTGTCTGTGTCTGTGTCTGTGTCTGTATCTGTGTCTGTATCTGTATCTGTGTCTGTATCTGTGTCTGTCTGTGTCTGTATCTGTGTCTGTGTCTGTGTCTGTATCTGTCTGTGTCTGTGTCTGTGTCTGTGTCTGTATCTGTCTGTGTCTGTGTCTGTATCTCAGAGTGAGTGCTGTTCCTGACATCTGTCTGCAGCTCTGCCGTCAGTCCACCTCTCCTTATCTTTTTCATGGCTTCACAGGCAAGATGAGCAGGCTAGTGAAGAGGTGGAGCTTGAAATGCAAGATGGCTCCACCCCCTTGCCCTGCCCCCTCCATCTGATGTCTCACCTGCTGCTCACCTGGACACAGGAGACCAGCATTCTGGACTGAGACGCACTGAATAAAAACACAAACCGGGATAGGGAGGGAAGAAGATGAGCCCTGATGGTATCTGGGAGCTTATCGTGCTCCTCCCACCCTTCTGCTGATCAATCAGAGAGTCAGACGAACGATCAGAAAATTGATCAGATCTGACAGATCGATGGGATGGAAAGCACTTTAGGCTGATGGACTCCTGGTGCACTGTGGGAGAAAAAAAGTAGCTGTCTGTGCGATCAAGGTTGCAAAGGAGTCAATATTTGCTGTCCCACATTTCAACAGTGAGCCAGCACTGTTAGCCTAGCTTAGCACAAAGACTGGAATCAGTCTGGTTTAACAGTGTAAACCCTGATCAGGTCTGCTCAGTGTGGCAGACATGACTTGTAAATCTATGACAAATACAAGTTTTTATCTTCATTTATTTTCCTGTTGTCTTTTCCTGTAGAAGTTATTCAGTCTGTTCTGCCTCATTAATCTGTTAAAATCTGTGTTTTGCATTTTGCAGATCTTTAAAAGCTCAGATATCACACGATAAAAAAAGATTTTGAAAGAACCTCCCTGGTTTCTCTTTATTTCAGGTCATTTCCTAATAATTTCAAGTGTCATGGAAAAAAACAACTGTATGTGGTTTTAACTATGGGGAAATAGTGCCATGAACTGAGACCTTACCAACTACATTATCAGTTTCCTTTCATGAGCTTCAGAAATTTTAACGTCTGAAAACTAACTGAGATCCATTTAAAGCTAATAAATATTATTATTATCATTGAAACTTTCTTCTGTGTTTTTACAATGACACAGAAAAAGAAATTTGACATTTTACATGTTCAGAAAAGTTGGACTAGAAACATTTCTTTTATCTTTTATTTTATTTTATTTTAGTTTTCCTTGTAATTGCTTTTGCATAATAGTTTGGTTTGTTTATCTCATTAGAAACTGTGTGACCTTTATATCAAAGTTTGACCCTGTTTTCACTAAAGTTAAAAGCTCATTAACCTCAGACTATTAATGATGATCCACATTAAACTGCTACAATCAGGTCACATCTGGACCAGATGTTGATTTATTCTCTAAGTGAGAGAGTTAATGGATCAGTCTGTGGTCCAATCAATGATCCTCCATCATACGTTGGTCACATGGTCAGCACATAAAGAGGTGCAGAAGGACGGGTGAGTCCACAGAGGGACAACTGACACAACTGAAGCAGCTGAAACCTGCCGACACTCAGCCAACATCCAGCCGACATTCAGCCAACACTCAGCCGACATCCAGCCGACACTCAGCCGACATCCAGCCAATATTCAGCCGACACTCAGCTGACATTCAGCCGACATCCAGCCGACATTCAGCCGACATCCAGCCGACATTCAGCCGACATCCAGCCAACATCGAGCAATGAGTCACCACCACCCAACCAGGCCGTCCTCTCTCTGCTCTGCGGAGGAAAACTGCTCCTCCCTCCTCACTGACCAACATCACCATGTCAGAACCTCGAAGCTGCTCCATCTGCCTGGCCACACCTCCACACACCACTCTCACCTGCAGCCTCACCTGTTCCCCACTGTGGACATCCCTGACCACGCCCACTACATCATTGGCTCTGTGATCCTGTTGGTGGGGATAACAGGCATGCTTGGAAATGCTCTGGTCATTTATGTGTTCTGTCGCAGTCGGACGCTGCGGTCGCCCAGTAACCTGCTGGTGGTCAACCTGGCAGCCACTGACTTCTTAATGTCTCTGACACAGTCTCCAGTCTTCTTCGTGGCCAGTCTACACCATCGCTGGGTGTTTGGGGAGCTTGCCTGCGAGCTGTACGCCTTCTGCGGCGCTCTGTTCGGCATCACCTCCATGATGACGCTGACAGCCATTGCAATGGACCGCTGCCTCACCATCACACGGCCACTGGCCCTGTTGGGCGGGGTAAGTCGGCAGCGGGTGTTAGCAGTGGTGGTAGCAGTGTGGTTGTACTCTCTGGGCTGGAGTCTGCCACCCTTCTTCGGGTGGAGCGCCTACGTCCCTGAGGGCCTGCAGACGTCCTGCAGCTGGGACTACATGAGCTTCACAGCTGCTGTGCGCACTTACACCATCCTGCTGTTCACCTTCGTCTTCTTCATCCCACTTGCCCTCATTGCCTGCTGCTACTTCGCCATCTTCCGGGTGGTGAGGCAGGCAGGGCTTGAGGTGAAGCAGCTAAGCTGTGGAGAAACCAACAAGGCATATGAGCGTCTGCGCAGCGAGTGGAGGATGGCCAAAGTGGCTCTGGGAGTGATCCTGCTGTTCATCGTTTCCTGGTCTCCGTACTCTGCAGTTGCTCTAACCGCCACCGCCGGCTATGCCCACCTTCTGACTCCATACATGAACTCAGTCCCTGCAGTCATTGCCAAGGCCTCCGCCATTCACAATCCAATCATCTATGCCATTACACACCCAAAGTACCGTGCCGCCATTGGCCGCTACGTCCCACTGCTTCGCGCTGTGCTGCGGCTGCAGGAGAAGGACCTCCGCTCTTCTTTCAGCTCCAGTGGTGCTTCATCTCGCCGAGCCACGCTCACCAGTCAGAGTTCGCTGGGAGTCCGGCTCAGCACCGGTGTCCGCACCAATGGCCGTTGGGGGAAGAGCCGGTTGTCGTCAGCGTCTGACAGCGAGTCCTGCTGGACGGAGAGTGAGGCTGACGGATCCAGTGCTGGATCGATGGCCTTCAACCAACATGTGTTTACAGATGTTGCTGCTGACACCTCCACCAGCTCCGCCCCGCTCAGCCAGCATAGGCGACAGACGGCTGATAGCACTTCACCTGCAACACCTGACTCTGACTCACCTGACGGGGGCACTGCTTCCTCTTTTACACCTGGAAAATAAATGAAGAAGAAGAAGAAAGTGAAGATTTGCAAGGATCAAAGGTTTTGATTGGATGATGAGAAAACATTACATCAGGGGACAGAGCTGGACTTTGACAGAAACAGTGTCACTGTTTTGCTTACTGTTGTCATGGTTACATACTTGTGTTGTCTGGCCATTGAGGAGAAACTGAAATGATCCTGCTGAACATTGTTCTTGATTGATTACAGATTGATCAGCATCGTCAGGGCCTGAGGAGATGATCAGTACTGTTTCAGCTTCAGGGCAGTGGACCAGGTTTTATCAGGGGTTTATATTTCAATAACTTTAATTTTTGATTTATTTATTTTTTCCTTCCATCCTCTCCCACTGTCTTGTTTCCTTTCCTATCACCTTGTTACATACTTCTATTCTTATATCCTCCTACATTCCTTTGTTACATCCTTCTTTCTTTGGCTCCTCATTTACCCCTTTTGTCCCTTCCCTCCCCATCCTCTCCCACCTCCCTGTCAGGCGTTGTAATCACCTGTGGTTACAGTCAGCTGATAAACTTCCTGTTTGTTGGATTTCTCTTCATGTAGATTTGATCACAAACATCAGTGGTGATTGATTTTAATATTCTGCTGTGTCCCAGGTTCATATTGTTTCACAGTGTTTTATACAGTCTCAGTAGATGCTGTTGTTGTCAATGTTAAGCTAATGTCAATAAAGCTTCAGTGGTTTGAATATAACTGTTAATCAGATTAGTAGTCTGTTAGCAGTTAGCAGATAAGCTGTGAGCTGTTAATCTCCTCTATCAGTCAACATGTTGAACACGAGGAACAAAGTCCTTCTCTCAGGTATGTCCTCCACCAAACTCCACTCATTTTTTCACTGATTGTGGACCCTGCAGAGCCGCATTAAACCACAGTTGACAGGGTCCTGGAGCTGCAGGAAAACAAAGGGTTAATAAGGGTTCATGTCTAAGGCTGAAGGATGAGTTTATGTTAGAGCAACAGACATGAGAGTCAGCTGTTTAAACCTGGAAGTGTTCAGTCTGTTCATCTCACACAATCAGCTGTTTTACATCACAGGGTTTGATCAGTACCTCAGAGCTCCACGTCTCTGAAACTACAACAGTCTGAATTATTCTGTTTAATGATGTCAGTCACTTCTGACCGCCATCTTTGTGTGTGTGTTTGTTCTGGTCAGTGCTGCTATGTTTGCCGCTGGTGTTGGCCTTCGTGGAGGAGCTTGACGACTCGTGAGTCAGGAACATGTTTTCAATCAGTCACTTAAACTGTATTAAACCTTTTGTAAATCATGAGACCCAACGTTCAAAAGAAGTTCATGTGATGTGATCAAAAGCTCCAGAACAGAACAGAATGGACATGTATGAGGAGATAATATGTACATGTGTTAAAACTACAGCTTGTCTGAACTCTTTAGCTTATTTCCTGTCACTGTTGTGTCCCCTGTGAGCCTCCATACACCTGATGATAATCAGATTGAATTTCTCATCAATTTTAACTTTTATTGTGAAGTTTTGTTGTTTCATGCTGCTTTTTAAACACAGGAATGTTTTATTTAGATCAATAAATAATGAGTCTGAATGTGTTGAACAGCTTCATGGAGACCAGAGGAGCCGACGACACCTGGCTCATTAAAGTATGTGCAAGTGTGTTATTATATAGCTATAATAAATAAAGAGAGACATATATATATATATATATATATATATGAGTGTGTGTGTGTGTGTGTGTGTGTATATGTATATACACATACATACATATGTATGTGTGTGTGTGTGTGTGTGTGTGTCTGATCAATTATTTATTTGTAGACGAGTTCTGGTTAAGTTATATTTTTATTTTCCAGCTCATTCAATCTTCACCAATGATTCAGGTGTTGGATTTAAACACTTCAGGTCTCCTGACACGCCCCTTTATGCAGACTGGAACCTCCCCCTTTTGCTCCATAGACATGACTTGTCATGAAGTATCTTGCTCCACCATGTAAAATCTTTGTTGGAAGTGTCTGTGGCAGCTTGACAACAAGTAAGGGTGCCTCAAAGGGTCAAAATAGTAGCAGCCAAAGATTCTAGAACGTAACGCTCTAGAATCTTTGGTAACAGCAGCAGTGATGGTGTAAAATTAAGAATCTTTGGTGGCACGTGATTAAAAAAATAACTTGTTATGCTCGGTCCTTAATCTCATCACAATTAACATGTTAATGCTGACAGACCTAATATATGTATATATGAACGGTTTGTTTGAAGAATTTCAGGAAACTCTTCAAACAAACCATTCCTATCCAAATAATCCTAGTTTGTGTTAACTTTTCAAGGATTTTGGAAAGAAAGGGGAGGTTGGATATGGGTCTGTAAAACATCTGGATCCAGAGTAGGTTTTTTAAGTAAAGGTTTAATTACTGCGACTTCAAAAGCCTGTGGTTCATAACCTGTTAATAAAGATAAGCTGATCAGACTGGAAGTGTCAATTAAAGGAAAAACATCTTTGAACAGAGTCAGAAGAAACTGTTGGCGTTAGTTCAGAGAGATCTAGTGTGTACTGTGTGTGATGGTGTTGTTGTGTTGTTGTTGTTGTTGTGTGCAGTTCTACGCCCCCTGGTGTACCTTCTGTAAACAGTTGGATCCTGTTTGGCATCAGATCGGATCTGAACTGAAGAGTCTCGGTTCTCCGGTCAACGTCGGCAAATCAGATGCCACCACTAACACCGGTCAGTCACACTGTCAAAATAAAAGTCTGTTGTCATAGTGACTGTGTTTGCACCTGATCCTGTAAAATGTCTCATTAAGTGAATGGACTTCTGAGTGAAAACCACAGCTGCTGTCTTATTCTTTAATGTTAATCCAGCTGCTGTGTGCAGATGTTACTGCTCTGAAGTGGAGAATTAAAGATGAAAAATTTAAAATGGGTCAGTTGAACCAGGGTCATGCTGCCTCATGTGAGTGTATATGATGAGCCAGTATAATAACCTCAGGTGTGTGACAGGAACACCTCTGCACAGGTGTGCATGTAAATCTGTGTGTCAACAGTTAACACAAAGAGGTCACAGGTCAGAGGTCACAGCTGACGTTGTGTTTTGTATTTTTTCTGCAGGTTTGGCCAAAGAGTTCAGGGTCAGGGGTTATCCAGCTATCCTTATGTAAGTCCACCAACCAATCACATCCAGAGTCTGGTGGCCTCCACAAATGGAGACTGATCTGGACCATCAGGACTCCGTCACCTGAACACATCTGGATTATTGTTTCATTTTACAGTGAAAGTTTTAACAGCTGTCCTCTGTCCTCAGGTTAAAGAAAGGTGTGAAATATAATTACTCCGGACCGAGAACCAAAGATGGAATCATGAACTTTGCTGATCGCGTTGGAGGGTGAGTCACAGAACAACTACATAACTACAAAGATATTTGTCATTAACAATAACAACAACAACATTAACAACAGTAACAACAACATTAACATTAACAACGACATCAACAATATTAACATTAACAACAACAGTAACAATATTAACATTAACCACAACATTAATCACAACATTAACAACAGTAACAACATCAACAACATTAACAACATTTACAAAATTAATCACAACATTAACAACAACAACAACAGTAACAACAAAATTAACATCATTAACATTAACAACAAGATTAACATTAATAACAATTTAACATTAGTAACAAGATTAACAAGATTAACATTTAACAACATTAACAACAGTCACATTATTAACAATAAAATTAACATTATGAACAAGGTTAAAATTAACAACATTAACATTCACAACAACATTAACAACATTAACAACAACATTAACATTCACAACAACATTAACATTCACAACATTATTAACATTAACATCTGATCCTCTGATCTGATCCTCTGATGAATGACAGAGGACAGAATGCTGCTCTGAGATGAGATCTAAGAGAGTCAGACTGTTTACAGACTCAGAGACAGTCACACTGTGTCGTGTCCTTCAGGCCGCTGGTTCGATCTCTGAGCAGTCTGCAGCTTTTCCAACACGCCATGAACCGCCATGATGTCATGTTTGTTTATGTTGGAGCCACCTCACAGCTAAAGGTACACACACACACACACACTCACACACACACACACACACAGGGCTGACCTCTGACCTCTGATGTGTTTTCAGGGAAACTACACGTCTGTAGCTGAGGAGCTGATCATCCACACCTATTTCTTCTCTGCTGCCAGAGACGTCCTGCCAAAGGTCTAACACCAAGACACACGGGGACAGTAGAACACAGCAGAACACAGTAGAACACAGATCCACTAAAAAGTCCAAACCCTCTGAAAAGGTCCAGACCCCCTGCAGTAGAGAACAAGTTGTTTGTCTGATGGTTTCTCTTAAAGACCTGATAATGTTTGAACCCAGCAGCAGGTCTAACAACATCCTGCTGCTCTTCACACCTTCACCAAGCTGTTCAGATGTCTGATGTTCACACCTGACAGGTGAACTGAGGCGGTGTATGATATGTGTTCAGAGGTTTTATTAACCCGTCTGTGTTTCCAGGCCGTCTCTCTGCCCTCTCTGCCGGCTGTGGTGGTTTTTAAGGACGGGACCTACTTCACCTACAACGGTGAGACAGGAAGCTGTACTGAGACCTGGTCTAATCTTTATTAGCATTCACTTAAGAGAACAAAGGGGTGTACCTGTTGACAGGTAGACCAGTTTCTTATAAACATCATCATCTGAACCATGAATAAAGTATTAATGTGATCTGAGAAGAACCTGTGACAACTGCAGGTAAATTCAGTTAAAGTGACATCTTCGGGTGAAATTCAACAACATGATCACATGACCAGAATAAAAACAGTAGAAATAATTTACTGATTCAAGTCAGAGGGAGGATAAACTGTAAATAAGATGAATTGTCATCAAGTTTCTTCTTCTGATGATGATGTCATGAACATGTGATGAAGATCAAACAGTTACAGTGATGTCAGACTGTTTGTGGAGAGAAGTAGTTGATGTGTGATGAGGTCAGTGAGACTGAAATATTCATTTCTGATGAAGTATTGATCAGTGTGTGGATCACTGATCTGATCAGAGACATCACAGGTTTAGTTTTTATCCCAGTTCTGCTCACAGAGTCTCCTCCTGTTATTCTGAGCTGCAGTGATGAAGAGGAGAGTCACAGCTTCATCACTGTCAGGATACATCTCTGTCTGAAGTTAAGGTCAGGAGTTCAGCGTCGGTTACCATGGTGATTTACCCCTTAGTTAAACCTGAAGTTACCACAGTAACCTCAGATCCTGCCTCATGTGTTACCATGACAACAAACATGAGGACAGTCTGTCTAAAAACTGTAAAATCATTTTCTGACGTGTGTGAGGACGTGTATGTTGTGTGTCAGGAGGAGGTGTGTGTTGAGTCCCTGCAGACAACTGAAGTGTGTGTCGCTCCAGGCTGACAGGTGGTGATGTGAAAGCAGGTGAAGTGTCAGTCAGCGAGAGGAGTGAAAGAGTCAGTTAAAGCGACGGAAAAGGTCAAAATTCAAAAACAGTAAACCTGTGTCAGTTTATCCTGTTAAGCAGGAAAAACTACATCATGTGACAGAATTACACCTGTGTCCTCAGGTGGGCAGCTAAGTGTTCAGGTGACCTTCAGTCTCTTTTTCATGAATGGGTTTGTGTTTCAGAGGAACGGGACGGTGATCTGAAGTCATGGATCAACAGAGAACGTTTCCCCAACTACTTCAAGATCGACAGCTACACTCTGTACGCCATGGGAGAGTCAGGTAATGTCCACACACCTGTCTGATGTCATCATGCACAAAAAGCATCCGCACCAGGCCAGAGACCAAGGTATAAAAAAACAGTCCCGTTTATTCAGGGCTGCAGCTCACTGTGTCATCCCCTGTGTTTCTGGTTTAACAGCTCCGTGCTGGACAGGTGACAGGTAATAATAATATATTTGCTATTTCCTCGTTCACAGAGTGGGCATGCAGCAGAAAGACCCAGCACTGCTGCTGGTGCTGGTCCTGGTCCTGATCTGTGACACTGATTATTTGAATGTGTAAAACACAAAGTGCTTCAAACATTAAATTAAATTATTTATCTTCCATTATCAAACTTGATGAGTTCAGTTTGTGTGATAATACTGATCACATGATCATTGGTCTCTGTATTAAATGTTTATTCACCTCAGTCTTAGGTCTCTGGAAACAAGCACACAGGGAAAACATAGATTTAGGTTTGTGTTGTTGTTGTTGTGTTTCCAGGCTTCTGATTGGCTTTACATTAGGGTGACATCACTGCCTAGTGTTTTTGTGTTACCATGTGGACACAGATTTCTCTCTTCCTCTAAACGTTTTAAAGTCAGACACTGATTCTGTTTGTCACTATGGAAACTATCAGTCATTTTCTCTGTGAACTGATGTCACAGTGATGTCACTTTGATATCAGGTGATAACGAACCTTCAGTCAGTCTGGTGCAGTAAAGCGTACAGTCAGTTTGACCACAGCAGCACCTGGTGGACATTAGAAGAACTACGGCTGCAGATCTGAGGCTGCTGATTGGTTCAGGTGATGTGACCCCTCCTCTCTCCTGCAGGTAAACTGGTGGTGTTAGCTCTGGTGGAGGAGAAGAACCTGTGTGAGGACAGTCTGAGGTAACTGTCATTTAGCCATCAGTTTAAGAAACACTGTGACAGCACCTGTTTGGATTTGACTTCCTGTGATGCGTTGCCTGTTACCTGTTCAGGTATAAAAGTCTGGTGGAGAAAGTAGCTGCAGACCACAGAGAGATCTACGGCAGGTCAGAGATCTCTCACAACACAGACTTTTATTCTGAAAACTAGTGAGCGTGAACAAAATAAAACATCACTCTGTGTTCCAGAAGTTTCTACTTCGGCTTCATGGAGGGCGGGGCCTACATCAGCGGGCTGGTGATGGGGTGAGTGTTTACAGATGCTGAAGAAGCTGATGGTGCTGAACATTGCAGGGTCGGCTCCTCACAGTGTGTCTGTGTCTTTGTTCTCAGTGAGGTCATTGTGCCGTCGTTTGTCGTGGTCAATCTGTCCAACGATGGCTACTTCTTGCCACCGGGTGACGTGGAGACGGAGCAGCAGCTGATGGACTTCCTGAATGGGGTTCTGGACGGCAGCATCCAGGTGAGCTGGGACAGACTTACCTTGAGGATGGTGGTTTGATCATGTGTGAAACACTGAGGTGTGTGTTTGTGTTTCCAGTGTCAGGGAGGAAACAGCGCCATCCAGCGCGTCAGACGCTTCATTTACGATATTAAAGTCACGCTGACGGTAAGTTCTGTCATCATCACCAGGAGGAGGAGGAGGTGATATTTGAACTTCACATTGTGATATTTGAACTTCACATTGACCTTTATTGTGAAAAATCCTCCTAGACAGGTTTGGTTCAGCAGGATCATCTTCACTAATGACTCCACTTTATGATGTTTGAAGCCTAAATACAATCAGCAGCAGTAAAAAGCTCATGTCTGTCTGACTGTCTGTCTGTCCTGTGACCTCTGAACTCTCCTCCTGCCACCCATCCAGCCGATATTCAGCCAGGCTCCGCTGCTCGGCTGCTTCCTGGTTGGCTTCCCACTCGCCATCGCTGCCGTCTTCTGTTACCTCTGCCGTAAAGCCCGATCCACAATGAGTGACGACGATGATGATGGTGTCACCATGTCAGCTCCATCCCTGCAGCACCACAAAAAACGGACCGACAAGAAGTCCGACTGATGAGGACGTGAGGAGGACCAAGCTGATCCAGACTTAGAGCCAGAGAACCATCACAGTATCACAGCACCTGTCTCTGTCACATAAAATAAAACGGTCCACACACCTGAACGCCTCACACTGATTCAAAGAATGACCACAGCTCTCTGAGCGTCAGTCGACAGGTTTCCACCAAATGTTGTGAATTTTGTTTTAATTTACAGATAATGTTTTACAGTGTTTCCTTGTCTGTGAGAACATCAGGCAACAACTGGAAACAGCTGGTGGAGCCGTGTCTCCAGTCACTGCAGTTAAACCACCACAGAAGAAGAAGAGGACTGAGCTCAAGAGGAAAACAGCTGACTGTGACTGGGGGGTCTCTGTAGAGGACTGGACTCTGACTTTAGGATGGGAGGAAGAGGAGGAGGAGAAGGAGGAGGAGGAGGAGGTGATATTTGAACTTCACATTGACCTTTATTGTAAAAAATCCTCCCAGACATTAGTTTCATGTTAAACACAAAGCATCTTGAACAGTGAGTTTTCCTCAGTTCATCAGTTTATTTCAACAAGTTTCTGATCCTGACAGGTTTGGTTCAGCAGGATCATCTTCACTAATGACTCCACTTTATGATGTTTGAAGCCTAAATACAATCAGCAGCAGTAAAAAGCTCATGTTAGACTCTAAACCTCTAAACCAACGACACCACGGTCACATGACTTCACCGTCACCACCACTCACCTTCAGCCTGTAGTTTGATTCAGCTCTGAGCTCTTCTACAGAAGCCTTTCCTCTGACAGAGTTAGTAACAGTTTGAAGAAACTGGTGTAAAAACGTGCTAAGACCCACCAACATCTGGCTTTTGTCAGCAAAGGAAACCATTCAGACCCGGGTCAAAGGACTCTGTAGTAGTCACAGGTCTTTATCGGCTGCGGCTCTATTCAGCATTGATGTAAACACAACACGCAGGTGAACACGTTAATTTTCACCTCTTTTTCTGCAGTAACATCTTTCAGAGTACAGACACTGTAAACACACCTGTCACCTCTCACTCTCACTCTCTCAAAGATGAGAGAGTGAGCAGCAGCCCTGAAATAAGTTTTACAAAACACTCTGACACTGACAGGAGCAACAACCCGGGGATGAGACAGATCTGTTTTACACAGCAGCTAGCAGCTCAGTCTCCCTCCACTGCATCTGTGTGTGATGACATCGATGATTGATGTCTCCAGCAGCTCCCGCCCTTCAGTCTGTAGAGTGTTAGCTGCTGTTTGAGTATTTTTCCTCAACAGTTGTTGAATAGAAAATCATGTTTTTATGTTTAAGGTTAAGCTGGAATCTGGAGAGCAGCTTCTCAGCTCTCACGTATAAAGGTATCATGTGAGATAATGGTGCCATTAGCATAAAGGACAAGTGTAAGGCCTTAAAATGGACACATCAGCTATAATGAGCAGTTTTTTTTTTTTTTTTTACCACAACATCAATTATTAGCCACTGACCTGAGACTGAAGGCAGCTATGTTAGCTAACAGGCTAACACCAAGTTAGGGCAGTCAACCTGAATGAATTCAAATTGAAATGACTGAATTTTCACATTATGTTAAAATTAATCAACTTTTAAGATGGAACTTCACCAGTGTATTTTTTTGTTTTTGGCCCAGTATATCCAAATATCTGATAAATGTTGAAGGTGTTATTAAGATGAAAGGATTCTGGTTTAATTAATGAGCTTTTAATTTACTTCTGATTCATGTTCAGATATTTAACAGCTTTACCAGTTTTGCTCATTAAGTTTTATTGAATGGATTAAAAAATAATAACATTAAAGCAGCAACATATTTAATATCTTAAAAGATTGTAATTTTTGTTAAGATGTAAATTTAGGGGTTTGTCCCAGCTTTGGGTTCAATCAACGATGAATGGTAAGTGAATGGTAATATACTGATATATCAAGAGGTGCAGGTTTAAAAAGTTAAGAGGTTTTAATTAGTTTTTCTGCACTGATTAATAGTTAGGGTTAGGGTTAGGGTTAGGTTATTTTAACCTTGATTGAGAAAAAGTTCTTGAAAGGAAAAAATGAATCATTTTCATGATATTTGATTAATTTTATGTGTTTTACCTCTTAAAAATATAAAACCTTGTATATAATCAATTAAATACCTATATATTATGTTACAATCCAGTGGTTATCCCATAAAATCAAATTAAAATACCTCGATTATAAAGTATTTTGTACTTTGTAACAGCAGCGGTCCGGGGCTTTTATTTTGCCAGTCAGCCCGTCAGACCGGATGTATCGGTGGAGCCTGTGGTGTGCTAACAGATAACAGCTAGTTAACAGTCACAAACTAACTAACCGCGCTGGTTAAAACCAGCCAGACAGACCTCAGGTCCGGGGCACTCGGGGCTCACCTGTCTCTCATGTCGGTGCTCACCTGAAGAAGCTTCTGGAAGCTGCTCGTGCACGCGCACAGTCTCCATGGCTACGGAGGAGTTCTACGAGGTGATGCGAGCTAATGCTAACGTGCTAATGGTGGCTACGGACGGAGTTGAGAGTAAAGTTTTGGAACCGCCGAACAAAGGAAAGTTAAATAAAGTTGTTAGTTAGCAGCTGGTTGAGTCAGAGTCCGTCTGGCGGAGGTTTCCTGGTCCGGATTAAAGCCACAGACCGAGTTGGCGGCTGTTGTTAGCTGCAGTTAGCTCAGTGTCAGCTGGGTGTTAGCTGGGTGTTGAAGTCTGCAGGTTATTGACTGAATAATTAATATAATAATAATTATTATAAATTATCTTTATATACATCTGAGTATAGTGAATAAGTAACTCCATATCATCTCCACTGGCTTTTCATCGGATCATCAAACAGGTTTTAAACTTAACTCTGCGTCAATAAAAGGTCTGAAACTGGACCTGCAGAAACTCTGAATAAAGTTCTGAAAATACAGAATATTAATCCACATCCAAGGTCAGGCTTTATTAAACTAGTTTTCAAACAATTAACCAGTTAACTCGTCAGCTAATAATGCCATGAACAGATTTTACTCATCAGTTAATTAACACAAAGTACGTAAAGAATAAAAAGCTAAATCAGTCTCCAGGTTCTTGTCAGGTAGGTTCATCCAACATCTTGGAGAACCTACCTCAGTGTCTTTGTCTCTTCATGTGATCCAGACACTATGGGGCCCGGGAATCCTGGTTCTTCTGGTTCTTTATGACCATGTGTGTTTGGACTAGTTGTCCTGCTGCTGGATGAATCTGGATAGTGTGGTTTTTGGTTCAGCTGTGGAGAGGATGTAGTTTGACTCTACCTGGAGTTTGATCTTTGCTCATGTTCCCATCATCGTGATGTGTAATCACATTTATATATTAAGTCTTTTCTACATATATGACACCTGAGTATAAATTCCTCAGGTTACTCTGTCTCCTGGGATGGTGATGGTTCATTAATGGTCCTCCTGTTCCCCCTGCAGGTGGAGAGGATTGTGGATAAGAGGAAGAACAAGAAGGGGAAGGTGGAGTACCTGGTCAGGTGGAGAGGTTATGGTTCAGAGGAGGACACCTGGGAACCTGAGAGTCACCTGTCCACCTGTATGATCTATGTCCATGAATTTAACCGTCAGTTCATTGAGCGACAGAAAGACAACACATTACTGCGCTCCACCCGCAGCTCGCCCAGCCTCCACTGCAGCTCCACCCACAGACCGCCCTACAGGCTGGCGCCTGGATCTGCAGCTCGCAGTGACATCAGCCCAGGTTTAACTGGAGACTGTAACCAGTTGAAACCTCCTGTCAGTCCGGCTCCCCTGGCCCTAGGGGCACTGACCCACCCGGCCTCGATTGGCTCTCCACAGCCCCCGTCAGCCGACAGGTTCAGCAGCGGTCTGATGTCGGCAGCTCTGGTTGGCTCGGCCCGCCGCAGTGTGGATCTGTCCAAGACTGGTATCAAGATCCTGGTTCCTAAGAGTCCAATGAACAGCCGTCTGGACTCGGAGGAGTCTCCAAGTGAGGCGGCTCATAGTCTGGAGGCCGGAGCTCAGGAGGCCCACCTGGTCCCACCTGAGGTTGCCCTGCTGGAGAAACCTGCAGGTGTCCAGCTGGGGCCTGGAGAGGAGAGGGCCCGCATGGGGACCAGACCCCGAAGCCAGAACCCTCTGCCTCCACCCCGAGTTCCCATCACACCTGCTGCCATGCGGTCCCTCAGTGGCACAGGTGAGGTCTTGATTGACCACACAACAGTTTATTGAAAAGGTCAGACCAGGTTCAAGTCTTTCTCTGGACAATCCGGCACTTACTCATCTATGGTCCTGCTGGGTCCTGGTTTTTAAGTCTTTGTTTATCACATTGACTCAAACATTCATCTCACACAGAGATTTAATGATGAGCTAATTTCTACCTGCAGCAGAAGTGATACAGCTAATACAAGATCAATTATAATAAATACCAAATTCAGTCAAAACAGAACAAACATTCAGTTTGTAAAGACAACAAATAAAAGTAGAAACTCTGAGTTATATTCATCTGTGTGTTTCCACTTCACATCCAAAAGTCTTTAAAATCAAAGGAGGTGTCAGTCGCTGTGAGGAAGAACTTGTTTCTGTCTGAGTGAGTGACTCCGGTTGTAAAATGTTTGAACCTGTTTGTCCCTCTGACGCTATGTGTTTTGTTTCCTACAGGTAATTCCACGTTGATGGAGGCTGTCGCTGCCAACGGGATGTCAGGTGTACATTGTGTTGTTGCTGGGGCAACCAGTGCAACGGGGAAACGACGTCTGGAGGAACGTTCTGCTTTTGACAAACGTCTGAGGTTCAGTGTTAGACAGACGGAGAGCGCTTACCGTTACCGTGACATCGTGGTGAAGAAACAAGATGGCTTCACCCACATCCTGCTGTCCACCAAGAGCTCCGAGAACAACGCACTCAACCCTGAGGTGAGGCCACACCCCCACACGTTAGACCACACCCCCACATCCAGTCATTCTCTTTAACCTCACCACTTTATTCTGCTCACCACTTCACCTTCACTGGTTCACTCTCCTTCAAACAAAGAGCTCCACCCCATGCCCTGAGGTGAGACCCACCTTCCTGAACTCTGACATTACCTGTCCAAAAACACCTGAACACACCCAGGTTAAACTCTGACTGCTGGTGTTGCTGCAGGCTGTTGTCAGGGTTACTGACCTCAGCAGTCATGTTGTCACTCCTCCTCCTCCTCAGGTCATGAAGGAGATCCAGAGCGCCATGGCGACAGCAGCATCAGACGATAGCAAACTGGTGTTGCTCAGCGCTGTTGGCAGTGTCTTCTGCTGCGGACTTGACTTCCTGTATTTCATCAGACGCCTGACGGATGACAGGAAGAAGGAGAGCATCAAGATGGCCGAAACCATCAGGTGACACCCACTCTAGTCACCATGGTAACCTGTGTGGTGTCATCAGTTAAAAGTGTTGATCTCTGACCTATGTTTCCTCTACATCAGGACGTTCGTCAACACCTTCATCCAGTTCAGGAAGCCAATTGTGGCGGCAGTGAACGGGCCGGCCCTGGGCCTCGGTGCTGCCATCCTGCCGCTCTGTGACGTAGTGTGGGCCAATGAGAAGGCCTGGTTCCAGACGCCATACACATCCTATGGCCAGACACCCGATGCTTGTTCATCCTTCACCTTCCCCCGCATAATGGGCCTCGCCTCGGTCAGTCCACCACTTCATTTACTTTCATTTTCCTTTGTTGACCACTTCATTTACCTTCATCCTCCTCGTCTCGCCATATGGTTAAATCACTGACGTCATGTTTGTTCTCTTTGGTTCAGATCTGTCAGATTTACATCAAGTCAAATCTATCATAACAATAACAATAAGATGACCAGGCCAGGGTTAATGTTCTACGTTAAATGTTCCGTACTGTTCCGGGTTAATTTAAATGTTCAGTTCTGTTCCAGGCTAACGAGCTGTTGCTGAGCGGCAGAAAACTGACGGCTCAGGAGGCGTGTTGTAAAGGTTTGGTGTCTCAGGTTTTGTGGCCGGGAACCTTCACACAGGAAGTGATGCTGCGAATCAAAGAGCTGGTGACAGTTGACTCACTGGTTAGACCACACACACACACACACACACACACACACACACACACACACACACACACACACACACACAGAGTGACTGCTGTCTATAAGTTAGTCACTACTCCTCTGTAGTCTTCTTCTTCTTCACCCTCAGTGTTGGTTCCACTGCCTGTCCTGCAGGTTCTGCGGGAGTCCAAAGCCCTGATGAGGAACACCAGCCGCAGTTCTCTGGAGCAAGCCAATGAGCGCGAGTGTGAAGCCCTGAAGAGAGTCTGGGGCTCGTCACAGGGAACAGACTCCATCCTGCAGTACCTGCAGAGGGGAACCGACCTCTGCTAAATCCTGAACCGGGATCTGGACCAGAACCTGGACTAGTCTGATGACCCAGCAATTCTGAGCTGGCACCAGTGACTCAGCAAATTCTGAGTTTCACAGAATCCTTTTTTTGTTGTTAAAATTTAAGTTATAATTTCAGCAGAACGTTCCTCCTGTTCCAGGTGTTTCATATGGAGATCACTTTCTCATGGATCCAGGATGTGTTTAGTCTAGCTTAGCACAAAGACTGGAAGCAGGGGGAAACTGCTAGCTTGGCTCATGTGGGGCTTCCTTAAAATGAATCAATCCATTAATTTATAGCTTAAAAATTCAAGAATAGATTTCATGGTATTTGCAATTTTTAAAAATCCTTTTAAAAACTAAAACTTGTCATAACCCAGTAATTTAATTAGCACCAAGTCTAGTGTCAGGTATGACAGAAAAATAACACAATAATTCTGATTTAAAACATCTGCATTGTTTCAAAGCACAAACTCAAGGTGGTTTTCATGGTATTTGGATCATTCAGAGTGGCACCAATGCTGGGTCCTCACAGTGTTCACTGTCTGGTGACTAGTCAGTGACAGTCTTTGTGCTAAGCTAGGCTAACTGGCCTTCTGTGCTGAGACAGAAGAAGAACTCAAACCTCAGACTGTGACACAGAACAAGAGGATTTAGATTAAATTTTGCATTGTTTGTTTAAATGGAGATGACCTCTGACCTAAATAAACCAGAGCAGAAACAGCGTATTTACTGAGGCTGACCAAGGTGGACTCATGTTTTTTACTCGGAGATGATCAGCTGTTGGACAGATGTTTAAGAGCTGCAGCCTCAGTCTGTCGTCTCCTTACATGTTAAAGGCTCACCCTGTTTCCTGCAGCATTCCCATCAGGACACACTTAGCCTGTCAGGGATCCTGCAGCATGGGGACAGTGATGAATCATGGGTAAATATCTGTCAGGTGATGCCACAGTGTGTGGGTGTGGCCTATGAGTCATGTGGTTATGTGTCCAGGTGATTTCTCACAGGTAAAATTAAAACACATTCTGTCAGGTGTCAGTTCGTCCTCCAGTTCTCCTGTTTGTGTACACAAAGAACTTGAAAGAAGCAGTTTAACGTTTAGGTAAATCCTACAGCCAGCAGCTAGTTAGCTTAGCTAACCCCTGTTTACAGTCTTTATGTCAAGATAAGCTAGCTGTTTCCAGTCTTTGTGCTAAGCTAGCTGTTTACTTGTTTCCAGTCTTTATGCTATGCTGAGCTAGCTGTTCCCAGTCTTTGTGCTAAGCTAAGCTAGCTGTTTCCTTGTTTCCAGTCTTTATGCTATGCTAAAATAGCTATCTTACTGTTTCCAGTTTAAGCTAGGCTAACCAGCTACTGGCTGTAGCTTCTCACAGACTTGACGATGGGACTCACCTGCAGAGGATTTACCTCCTTTAACCTGTTGGTGAACTGATTCAGGTTGTGGTGAGGACACAGAGACAAACAGGAGTCACACTTCAGTAATTTCATTCTTTACTGTTCAAACTGTTTGAATCCAGTGCGACTGTTGGGACTCTTTAACAGTCGTAACAAAAAGAGGAACTTTGTAAAGAACTTTTCTAAATCATTTGACAAACTTCTTTTTGTACAACAACAGTCATGTAAGACAAAATAATACAAAGACACCAAACCAGTGAAATAAAAACCTCTGACAGTCATGATCTGATTTGTTGTGTAGATGATTCATTTTACGAGAATGATCAGATGTTTAGACAAACTGAAACAGGAACTAATAGATATAAACTCTATAAAAAACATAACCTCAAGTAAATAATGAAGTCTTGTTTCTTTGTGATTTGTCACAGTGATGTTGACCTTTGACATAAAAATGTCATCATTTTATCCTGTTAGACATTCGTGTTGAATTGTGTCAGTGTATGAATCTTTCAGTTATGGAAAAAACATTAGTTTGACCTGTAGTGATTGAACTTGAAAGTGAATTTTTACCAAATTTGAAGAAACTCCTTCGGTGTCTCTGAAAGACCACATTCATGTTGGTTTTATAAAATAATGAGTGATGTTAATCAGCAGCAGTGTAATCACTTTGTAAAAAACACCTTTGAGAATCTGAACACAAATTTAGTTTAATTCAACTTTGTACAACAATTTTTTTGTCTAAATTATTTATTTTGAGACGTTTTAATCAAAACTGGCCTGGAACAAGTTTCTACAACAAAACCTAATCCAAGTACAAATTAAACTAAACAGTTAAAACAACTCTCAGTTCAACATAACAACACAGAGGCATACTGATGACATCATCATGGTGGACAGCTGTCGTGTGCTCCTGTAGCCAGGTGTAGGTGATAGGTGTGGTCGTGAAACATTAGCAGGGTGTAGAAGTTCTCTCCTCCTCTCAGGACTCCGTGCTCCCTGCCCCCCCACGATACTGGACTGTCAGCAAAACCATGAACCGTCAGAGACACCCAGGACTCGAGCCGAGGCTGCTCCAGGTAAGACCTGCAGGACAAATGAGACAATGACAGACACAGTCACTTCACGCCACTATCTACTGATCCTGTTGTAATATTTGTTACAACTGTAACTTCAGTAAGTTTATTCAAGGAAAAGTCCACTAATTTGTCTTTGACAACAAATCAGAGACTCCACCCAGTATTCTACAGGTGTTACATTGTATTCTGTAGGTGTTCTGTTGTGTTCTTCAGGTGTTGTGTTCTGTAGGTGTTATGTTGTGTTCTGTAGGTGTTCTGTTGTGTTCTTCAGGTGTTGTGTTCTGTAGGTGTTATGTTGTGTTCTGTAGGTGTTATGTTGTGTTCTGTAGGTGTTGTGTTCTGTAGGTGTTATGTTCCGTAGGTGTTATGTTGTATTCTGTAGGTGTTATGTTGTGTTCTTCAGGTGTTGCGTGTTGTTCTACACAGACTTCTAACTCAGATGTTTTCAATCCATCCTAAAAAGATTAAGAATTGGATTCAGATTTGAAAAAACCACTATGAAACCTCACTCCTGGAGACAAATGACTAAGGTCAGGGGTCAGGTGTCATGTCACCTGATCTCCTGGATGAGTCGGTGGACATCTTGAGGAAGCAGCAGTCCACAGATGGAGACTCTCAGAGCTCGACTCAGCGTTGTCTTCGGTTCAGGACAGACAAACGAGGACAGGAAGCTGCTGGACGAGTTCACACTGAAACCGCAGAAGAAGAGTTTACAGTTTCCTGCCGGACAGGTGTGTTTACAAGCAGGTACACAGAGACCAGTTGTCACCAGCTGATGTCGCCGTCGACGGCTCCAAGCCACTCCAGGAAGCTGTGAGTGTCACGTGACTGTAGGTCAGAGGTCAGCAGGGTGGGACAGGACAGGTGTGTCATAGCATGTGTGCTGATCTCAGGTCTGTGCTCCGACCAATCGTAACGAGACAGGAGGGGCTGCAGAGAGGCCCCGCCCCCTGCAGGACCGACAGCAGGGGGTTATGGGTAATATTAAGTGTGTAATAGCAGCAAAGGATCATTGGTAACACACAGGTAGGTCTCACCTGGATGATGTGACAGCAGAAAATCACTCTTCAGGTGAAGTCGTGACCTCAGACCTGTGAGAAGTCTCATGTATCCCCGCCCACCAGGAGCCATGCTGCTGTCAGTCAGGTCAACAGACACCACTGCATTACAAATACACAGTAGAAGTACACAGAGAGAGTAAGAGTATTTCACTGTAAAGGCTCATGTGACAGTTTGACTTCATATGTGTTCATAAGAGCCCGCCTCCTGTTAGGATGCTGGATCGTCCAATCAGATAATAACAGACTGTTACACCTGCTCAGGTAAAGTTGGGACTTTTAGGATTATATGATTATATTTTATATGTTTATGATTATATCAGACAGTAAAAAAAAAAGCTGACTTCCTGAAGCATGAGACAGAACGTGACTGTGTTCAGACCATATCTGCTGTTTGTTCTGTGGTTGAATCTGGACGATTTCCCCTCAACTCCCAACACCTGGAAGGAGTCTTTATCCAGAGAGAGGCACAGACGACCTGCAGACAGACACAGTCAGGTTTGTGAGACAGGTGACCTGCTGACATCACTTCAGACAGCAGGTGAGCTGCTCAGCAGGAGCACACTGCCACATCATTTGAGAATGTAAAAAGAAACACCCTCTGTGTGACATCGTCATACAGATATGTCCCTTTTCTTCTGCACAGTAAACAGGAAGTGATGTCAGACATAATTTTATCATTATCATTATCACCAGTAGGCAGAAGAGTTAAGTTTTTACCATTTGGCATCAGAGCGACACAGTTGTCTTCATCTATCCTAGTCCTGTACGACAGACCGTACACACTACCTGAAACACAGGAACAGTCAGTGCACGGGTGTCTCTCAGATCATGTAGGTATGTACACGTGTGTCTCTGAGGTGATACAGGTGTGTGCAGGTGTTACCCTGGTACACAGCAGTCTCCAGGAAGTGTTTATCCAGCAGTTCGTATATGGGCAGCTTCCTGATAAGGTAGAAACTGCTGAAACTGTTTAACACAGAATCCAGGTGAGAGGGGGCGGAGCTACACTCAGGCAGCAGCACAGACACCTGCACAGATGAAACCATTGTGTTGACTAAAATGTTTATTATCATTATACAGAGACTCAAATATTTGACACACATGTATTTGTTTGTTTGGTCACCTGTCTGACATTGTGACGTCATAACAAGTTCAGATTTCTAATGAGCAGTTTCATTAAGCTCTTAATAACTTTTTGTTCTCACTCATAACAAATCATCATTGATTGGTTAAATGATCTGAATCTGTGACGTCACTACAGCTGTGAAATCAGTGCAGTAAGAAGTACATTTACTCTCAAATGTACTGCACTACAAGCATAAATACTAAAGTAAAGTACAAATACCTCACAATTTTACTACAGTACTGTACTCACATAAATGTATGATTTTAAATGTATAAATATAATTGAGTTCTGGTCGCAATAATCTCATCGTCCAGTTTGTTGAAAGGAACCAACATAACTGACTTTTATTTTGAAATTCTGTACCTAGCACGTGTAAACTCGGTTTGTTTTCGTTAGCATGCTAACTGCTAACCCTTCACAATGAGCTGTTAGTTTACATTAGTTAACCCTAGTTAACTAACAGTACTAATTAATTCTCTGGACTAACTCTAACCCTAACCCTAACCCTCGGGAACTGTCTAAGCTGGAGCTATATGTGCTAACACGGTTGATATGCTAACATGCTAATGGTCTCACCTTGTAGTTGAAGTGTAGTTGCTCCACCTGGGAGCTGATCCGGTTCTTCTCGTCCAGGAAACTGGACCGATCACAGACCAGCAGAGACCGTGGAGTTTGATCCAGATCAACAGACATCTTCACTAAAAAATGTTTAAACTGGGAAAAACACTGCTCTATGGCCAGGGAGCTAACAGCTAACACGCTACGGGATACTTCCTGTGACGGGTTTTCAACTTAAAAGCGACCGACTGAAGGGTGATGGTGTTTTTAGGGTGAAATAAAACTAAAAAATGAGTTAAAATGTGCATAGTTAAAATGACTTAAATCTATAAATAATATATATATAAATAATTACAACGGCAAACACTCAATTACAAGATAGAGTTTGTTCACAGATCTTCTAGAAGTAAAAGAAAAAATGCACAAAAATACATTTAAATACCTTTTTCGGTTTAAAAAAAAAATCATCCATTAATCCCACGTTTGGGCTGAACCACTTAGTTTTACTTACCAACTTTACTAGTACTAATTAAAGGCACATCTAATGACAACCTTGATTAAACTAGTTTAATATGTAAACCAGTGTGAACTGGGTAAACCAGTTTAAACCAGATTAAACCAGATGACTTTATTATGAAGTCACATCATTTATGCAGACAAACATGATTATTGATTTGCTGACTTTATTTTGCTGACATAATTTCTGACCATTTATTAAGATAATCACATGATGTTGATAGTCATCAGTGATGTCATATTTCCGATCAGAAACACCCGAACACAGTGAGGACAGGTGAGTTTTGAACCTGCAGGTGATCCGGATCTGAATGTGACTCTGTGAGGTTGTAGATCAAAGCTCTGACATTATGACTCATTTATAATGTCATTCTGCAGGCTTCACTGAGATTCTTGTTTCTCCAAGACTATCTTCTGTGAGCGTTGTACATCTGACTACCACACACCTGTGCACAGAGGGACAGGTGTTTTTTTAAATGTAACCTGTCAGTTCTTGGTTTAAAGGTCCAACCTCGCGTGTCATCAAACTGATTTCCAGGTGAAGAGGAACTGGTCCCATTTGTTCTCAGGTTAACACAGTATGATACGTTTTCATGAGGACGGCTGGAACCACGTGAGGGAAACACCAATGGGTCTTGTCTCCACCTGCACCACAGACCAGTGGAGGTCACCTGTACGTCTGTTTACTGTGTAACTCAGTTAATGAGTTTGTGAACATTACAGAAATAAAAAGGGTAAAACCTGGTGAAGTCAACAAGCAGCTGTCATCTGATAAAACAACTGTTTCTGTTTTCTGTTCCTCCTGAAGATTCACCTCTTGACAAATCACAGTAGAGACAATGATCTTGTGATCACACAGGTGTACGTGTTACCTGTCCCCTGATGAGACTCAGACTCTTCCTCCCTCTGATCTGCAGCTGTTCCAGATGTTTCTGCTGTGTCACCTCCATGTTTTCTCTGAAGGATGAACGACCTTCACTCATAGAGAGGAGCTTATGCTACATGTCCAAAAGTATGTGGACAGCTAAACATTCAAACCCTGACTAAACTGTCCAAATACTTAACACTGCTAAGTCTACATCAGTCTCAGCAGATCACACAGCATCATACCTGTTTGCAATGACATCACAGAATCTTTGACTCTCTCTAATCAGACTGAGAACCTGCTGACTGCTGGAGGACATTCTTCTTCTTCTTCTGCAGCTGCTGCATCTTCTTTGGGCACACACACACACACACACACACACACACACACACACACACAGAGTTCAGTTAAATTACGGAAGCTTTTACCAGATAAACTCTGTATTTTGATGAACTCTGTTAATATTTGTGGCTGTTTCATTAAATCTGTTTCACTGTTTTGTATCATGTTGTAGTTGGATGATTTTATCATTGTGTTTTAAAAATATATATTTTGAAATGTAATTTTGTCTGACAAATTAAAAGAGTTCCACTTCAATATTACTGAGCCAGAGAAAGATAAAATATGTTGTTATATTCATGGACTGATGTTGTGCAGTAAGAGTCTTTTTATATATAAATCTGTCGTTATAAAACAAAAACAAAAACGAAAACGATTCTTCATTAAATCTGTTTATCAATGAGATAAAGTTAATCAAAAATCAATAATGTAAAATACATTTTGTCCTGTTGAGCTCAGGATTCATTCATTCTGTGTGTGTATCTCTTTTTCCTGGGGTCAGAAGTCGGTTAGTTAGTTACTGAGTTTGTTAGTTAGTTAGTTAATGTCCAGCTCAGTAAAATATTCTAATAGTTGCACTAATTCTCCGGCAGGTGGCAGCACCAGTGCCGCAGTTCGCAGAATGACCCTCTTCTCTCGCCGTAGTCACGTTTTCAGACCCGGTAGAGGAGATCGGAACATGCTGTTGACTGCTGAGCTAGAGCTGCTCTAACACAGTCCGGATCAGTTTGGACCTGGTTCAGATTCTGGTTTTGGTCTTAAGCTGTGGAGAGTGACGTCATGTCGGTGGTCGGGTGTGTACCTGGACAGTTTGATGACGCAGAGGACAGGTGAGACGAGCTCAGAGGGTGAGACTACCGAGCTCGGTGATTGTGGTTGTACTGGTTCTAGTGGTTCTACTGGGCCCAGTTCCAGAAAACAGCTTTAACAAACTGAGTGTCCGCTTGAATCTAGAATTTAAAAAATGAAAATAGAGCTCTGACAAAATGAATCACCATAGCAACAGATAAATGAAGAATTACTGTGGAAACAGGTAAATGAAGGATCCTGGGGAATGACACTGATTCAAAGTCAGTTATTAACTTTTCATGAATATAAAGTGTCAGATCAAATTTAAATCTATTGATTCAGGTGTGATCTGATGCAACAGGAGATGAAGATGTTGATCAATCAGAGAAGAGATTAGTATATAGATCAGTGATTGTAACAGACTCTGACCCAGTTGTAACAATCCTGTTGTTTTGCAGTGTAAATCTATTTTGCATTGAAATGTTTTACTATATTCAAACACCAAGTAAATTGAAACACAGTCACTGAATACTGTTGAAACAAAGTAGACTGTGTTCACTATTTAAACTACATTTAAAGACTCTGAAATATGACATAGTCTCCAATATGATCAGTAACTATGATTGGAACCATAGTCATAGTTGAAGTCACCATGGTAACTGACTCGGAGTTTACGTCACCAGGGATCTGTACCAGAAGGTTCAACAAACTGTGACTCTACAGATTCATGTAAGACATTAAAACACATTTATCTTTA
This sequence comes from Trachinotus anak, assembly GCF_046630095.1. Classification (NCBI taxonomy): domain Eukaryota; kingdom Metazoa; phylum Chordata; class Actinopteri; order Carangiformes; family Carangidae; genus Trachinotus; species Trachinotus anak. The sequence continues at coordinate 28,006,975 of NW_027273863.1, forward strand.
AAAACAACAGCAGCGGTGAAACAGTCTCAGAGTCAGTAAGTTACAACTATTACATTTAATTCAGAGTCATCCACTAGATCACATTATTATTATTATTATTATTATTATTATTATTGTTGTTAATAATCATATTTATTATTAGATTAAATTATATTAAAGAATGTTAGATTAACCGGATCAGACAGAAGTTTATAGATCTATGATTGTAACCCCAGATTCTGATCCAGGATCAGCTCCATGATTTTAGTGATTTTCAGTTGAAAAAACATAAATGACTAAATTTATCTCCAGTAAATTAAATGTTGTTAAACCAGAGTCAGACTCTCTGCAGCTACAGTCAAACGCTCACTTTAAACTACAGTTAGTCCAGTTTTTAAATGTTAAGTGTTTTCAGCTGCTCTACTGTCGTTGTTGGGTACTTAAGGTTCTAACTGGAGCCACAAACCACCAGGAAACAAGCCCTGCGATTAATCTTTCCGTTTATTCAATGGGTATGTTGGTTCCCGGGATGCTTGCCATGGTTCTAAACAAAGAAAAAGGCATTACAATATTTGCCCAACAATGTCAATCTGGCCTTTAAGTCATAATATCATAAATATTTCAAATAATGATGATCTCCATTTAATAATTAACAAAAATAAAGCAGATTAAATTATATAAATCAACTTTCAAATCCCTACTAAGAAAGATAAAGAAAGTACTACTTACATTTAAGATAAATTAAAAGACACATGGCAAACACCCATGTGAACTCAACAAGGTGAAGAGGGTTTGCATTCAAAGAGGAGAGACTTCATCCTGACCTCTATTTATAATGTGGGAGGGGGCACATTCACAGGGTAAGGGCCCACTTGGTGCCTCCTTGTGGAAAGGAGGAATGTGGAGTTGGAGTTTCTAACAGTCGTGCTCACTCAGAAACATCACTTCACCTACAACATGATGTGACAGCTGTGATTGGACGGTTCATCAGTGAGACCAATCAGAACAGATGATTCTTCATAGATCAGAGTCTGAAGCTTCACACTGATTCTTCCTTCACAGTGATGAATGTGTAGTAAATGTTTGAGAGGAGCTGATGGACGATCTGACAGAGTGTGAATGTCTCAGAGTCTCAGGGTTTTAAAGACAGAAGCTGAGGATGAAGCCTCCATGTGTCAAATCTGACTGTCAGAGGTCGTCTGTGTCCTCACACTGACTGATCCTCATCACAGAGTCATGTTAGTGACGACAGGACTCAGGTAACAAACTGATGATCAGGATCTGAATCTGCTCCAACATGAACTCTTTAAATGAATGTCTCTGATCTCCTCTGATGAGGACATGACTCTGTGTCAGAGCTTCTCACTGTGAGACAGGAGGAGACAGAGAGAAGAAAACCAGAGAGCAGGTGCACTTCACAGAGTCTGCTACCATGGTAACTGGCTTGGAGGTAAAATCATCTCAGTTTCTGGAAAAGAGAACCCAGAGTTTCCTTCATCTCAGGGTTAAACCTGCCTTCTGAAACAGGACCCTGGTTCTACTGGTCTTTATGATGTTGCTCATCTGACCCAGAGATGAAATCAGCTTCATTTGTGATGAGTTAAAGTGACGTAATGAAGCTGTTGTTTTTGTATATACTTGTTTACATGTTTATATGTTTATATGTTTGTGTGTTTGTGTGTTTGCTAACATGGTTTTGTGTTTGTTTACGTTTTGTATGTTTGTATAGATGTTAGTGTGTTTGTCCTGAACAGACTGACAGACACACTATAAAGACAATTACTCTTCAATATTCAGACTGATCAGTATTTACAGTTGATCACAAACATCAAGGGAGAACTGATCAGGTCTTTATTGATTAGACTCAGAGGTGCTGTTATATTTTATGACAGTTTGTTTGATCAGTAGTTAAAACCTTTACAGGTTCTCACACTGTGGAAGATGGAAACATGGAGTGTTTGTTTTCTTTGACAGAAACAGTTATTAAAATGTTTTGTTTTTGAACAACGATCAATGATTCGACTTATCGTTTAATTGATGAGTGGACTACGGTAATCAATGAATGGACTAATTGATGAATGGACTAATCAATATATGGATTAATTAATGAATGGACTAATAAATGAATTGACTAACTGATGAATGGACTAATCAATTAATAGACTAATCAATGAATGGACTAATTGCTGCATCCTTGAACTGAAAAGATGGGGAGGGAGGAGTCTGAAGAGTTTACTCAGGTGTTTGAACTGATCATTTTCACAGGTTAATGCAGATGTGGCTGAGTCAACTTAACTTAACAGCCACTTTTCTAACTCTATTCCTTTTCCCTTTGCCTGCAGCAACCAATCAGAGGTGTCCACTGTACTGAGTCGGATCAGTGATGTCACTCTGCAGCCTTCATCGTCATCATCGTACCAACAGGAGGAAGACAGTGAAGAGGAGCAGGAAGAGGATGATGATGATGATGATGATGATGATGAGGAGTGGGCATTGACTTCAGCAGGAGGAAATCTCACCAAGAGATACAACAGGACAAACTGTCAGGTCTGATCAGTCTGATCAATCTGATTGATTATTAATGAATGTATATGTGTTTACTCTGTTTGTTTGTTTTCAGTCCAACAGACATAATCCATCCAATAAGACACTGCCATTGTCGACTCCATCAGACAAAGCTCTGAGGAAATATGAACACAAGATCAACCTGGGTAACTACACCTGTACCAACTACACCCATATCAACTACACTTTCACCTATACCAACTACACCCATACCAACTACACCTATATTAACTACACCCTAACAACTACGCCTATACTAACTACACCCATACCAACTACACCTATACTAATTAAAACCATATCAACTACACCTATACTAACTACACCCGTACCAACTACACCTATACTAACTACACCCATACCAACTACACCTATATTAACTACACCTGTACCAATGACACCTATACTAACTACACCCATACCAACTACACCTATACTAACTAAACCCATATCAACTACACCTATACTAACTACACCCGTACCAACTACACCTATACTAACTACACCCATACCAACTACACCTATACTAACTAAACCCATATCAACTACACCTATACTAACTACACCCATACCAATTACACCTATATCAACTATACCTATACTAACTATATCTATACCAACTACATCTGACCCAGACAGTGTGACATCAGATTCTTGGTTTTGGTTCTGATCAGGTTCCAGTTCTGATCAGGTTCTGGTTCTGGTTCTCAGGTTCTGATGTGAACAGGTTTTCTGTTTGTTTTCATTTCAGATAAACTGAATTTCGCTGATTCTGTGATCAATAAAGTGACGACAATGCAGAAACAGAGAGATGCTGACACGTACGTCTGATTTCATCTGAACGTTATTTTCAGTACAGGTCATGTGACTGATGTGACTAACCTTCTGATTGGCTGCTCTTTGCAGGTACAGAGTGAAGGACAAATCAGATCGAGCCACAGTCGAACAGGTGAACTGCACATGAAGACACTTTTACTTAGAAAAGGCCAGAGAGGAAGTGAACAGGATGAAAACTGGTTTGAAATGTTCTGTCATCGTGTTTGAAACTAAATATGATAAAAGTCGATCATTGAAGAAACATTCAGACCTGTCGGATCAATAATCATCAGATAATAAATGTTGTTTCTCATTGTTTCTTCCTCTGCAGGTTTTAGATCCTCGGACTCGAATGATTCTGTTTAAGATGTTGAGTCGAGGAGTGATCTGTGAAATCAACGGCTGCATCAGTACAGGGAAGGAGGTCAGACATCACCCACCAACAACACTGATGGATGCTAGGGGGGAAATAGTGACATCACTCTTTAACAGAGCTTTCAGTTTACTAATGAATTACTTGATGAATAATTGCAACTGTACTCTTTACTTTTGTGTCAGGAAAGATGGTCTAATGATCTGACTGACAGCTGACAGCCAACGCTGCAAGGAGTCAGTGTTAGCTGTCATATAAGATCCATTGTGCTGCTCAGTTTGTATTTCACTAAGAAAGTTGAAGCTAGTTAGCCTAGCTTGCTGTTAGCACTGATGAACATTACTCTTTGTTCATGTTATTTCAACATAGAGTCACGAGTCATGACACAGAGTAATGTACCAAGTTAGCTTAACATCTTATCTTAACATGGAAAGAACCACTTTCTGAACCAAGCAGTAAGAGGAAGTCCATGGACAGGTTGTCCTCATGAACGTGGTCTGGTGTGTTTTTCAGGCAAATGTTTACCACGCCAGCACCTCAGCAGGGGAAAGCAGAGCCATCAAGATCTACAAGACCTCCATCCTGCTGTTCAAAGACCGAGACAAATACGTCAGTGGAGAGTTCAGGTCAGTCACACCTCAGAAGAAGAGTTCAGATAGACTGAACTTGTTATCTCCAAATAAAAGACATAAGACACACCTGAAGTCTCACTAATCTAACCGGTAATTCATGTTATTATGGATCTTTACCATGTTCAGTAACAGGGTTCTACTTTCTTCTGTTGTCCTGCAGGTTCCGTCATGGCTACTGCAAAGGAAACCCCAGGAAGATGGTGAGAACCTGGGCGGAGAAAGAGATGAGAAACCTTATCAGGTCAGACCCTTTCTATTGACCTGCAGAACCCATTAGAACCTAGAAGAACCAGATTTGACAGATAGGTAGAACTTCGTCTGAATGTTAGAATCAAGTAGAACCTCATCTGACAGGAAGAAACCAGTAAAATAATGTATAACAGATAGAACCCAGTAGAAACAAGTGTTTCTAATAGATAGAACCCAGTAGAATGAGATCTCACTAACACATAGAACCTGATCTAATAGATAAAACCCACTAGAACCTGACAACGTGTGTGTTTCAGGCTTCAGACAGCAGGGATCCTGAGTCCAGAACCTCTGCTGCTCAGAAGTCATGTTCTGCTGATGAGCTTCATTGGAAAAGATAACATGTAAGAACCAACCATATATATTGATCAGTGACTGATCAGTGATATGTACATAGTAATTATGACTGTTGCTTCATGTGTTGATCACGAGTCCTGTATTCACGATCACGACCCTTATTGATGACCTGTCCTGTATTGATTGATCAGGCCGGCTCCTCTGCTGAAGAACGCGTCATTGTCTGAGTCAAAGGCTCGTGAGCTCTACCTACAGGTTCTACAGAACATGAGGAAGATGTTTCAGGATGCTCGACTCGTTCATGCCGATCTCAGCGAGTTCAACATGCTGTAAGAGACTGTGCCCACCAGCTGGACACACCCATCACACACGGAACCCTTTCAAAATAAAGCTTACTGTGAAACCTAATTCAATTCAATTAAATTTTATTTGTATAGCGCCAAATCATAATATACATTATCTCAAGGCACTTTACAGGGTCAGGTTGAGACCTTACTTTGTTATAGAGAAAAACCCAACAGTTCCCACAAAGAGCAGCGCTTCGCGACAGGGGGGAGGAAAAACTCCCTTTAACAGGAAGAAACCTCCAACAGAACCGGGCTCAGGGTGGGGGGGTCTGCCTCGACCGGTTGGGTTTAGGAGGAGATAAAGGGGGGGTGGGGGGAGGAGAGAGGAGAAAAGAGAGAGAGAGAGACCAGGAACAGCTGTGTAGGTAATGGTGTTATCAATAATAATGACAGGTAACAGTGGTTAATAGTAAAGATGAGTAGTGGTGGATCTGGATCCTGCTGCTCCAGAGGCAGAAATACCTGCAGAATGAGAACCTATTGTGGTTCTCTAAAACTGGGATCTTTAGAGTTTCTGTTTGTCTTTGTTCTACACAGGTCAGAGTCAGCTGACTCAGATGGATCAGTTTCATCTCTGTGAGTCCAGAGATACAAAGAGAACTAATGGCCACCTTTCCACCAGCTCTGTCTGATTTACATGTGGTATCTTGTTTATTGAACAGATGTAGAAAATGAATGAGACCTTTGTTGACCAACAGTGACTACAGGCAGCATCCCACAATTCCTGAAATCATTGTTGAGTAGTTGGATTTGTTCTGATTCTGTCAAATAAACCCATCTGACTCATCTGATTCGAACAAAATGTTGGACTGCTATTTTAATATCAACATGTCAGTAAAGAAAATTGACATCATACATTTGAATAGCATCAAAGACCAACAGACAGTGTGTCCGTTGTGTTTAACAGTTCCTGTTTTTCCACACCTATCTGTAGGTATCACAACGGAGATGCTTACATCATTGATGTGTCACAGTCAGTGGAGCATGATCATCCTCATGCTCTTGAGTTCCTCAGGAAGGACTGCAGCAACGTGAATGGTTAGTCACTGCAGAAAGTCTCTACTGTTTAACTACGGTCATTTAAAAATAATTTGTCTGAGAGTAAAGTCAGATTAAATGAGCAAACACAGTCTGAATTGAAGAATTATTGTTTCCTCTGAATCTCTGCTATTAACCCTCTACCCCCTCCTGTATGATTGATGTCAGACTGACAAAACTCTGTCGTCTGTTGTATGGATTCAAACATGTCAGCTGATGTCTGTGTTTTTATTTCCCAGAGTTCTTTGTGAAGCATGGTGTGGCTGTGATGACAGTCAGAGAACTGTTTGACTTCATCACTGACCCGTCGATCAACTGCCACAACATCGATCAATACCTGGAGAAGGTCTTCCCGCAGAAAGACAGTTTTATTTACAAAAACATCTTTAGAGAACACAGTATTAAAAAACAAGATGCAAACACAGACAAGATGGACAGGCAGGATACAGCGGGAACAAGATACAGGCGGGAGCAAGATACAGATAAGAACAAGATACAGGCGGGAACAAGATACAGATAAGAACAAGATACAGGCGGGAACAAGATAAGAATCAGAATCGGTTTTATTGCCAAGTATGTTTCCACATACAAGGAATTTGTGCTGGTGATTGGTGCAATTGAGGATCAGGGGGATCAGTGACAGTGGGGCTCTCTAGCCTTGTTGATAAGGCTGATAGCAGATGGGAAGAAGCTGTTTTTGTGGCCAGAGGTTTTGGTCCTGAAGGACCGCAGCCTCCTGCCAGAGGGGAGTGTCTCAAAGAGTTTGTGTCCAGGGTGGGAGGAGTCAGCTACAATCTTCCCTGCACGCCTCAGAGTCCTTGAGGCGTACAGGTCCTGGAGGGATGGAAGATTGCAGCCAATCACCTTCTCCGCAGAGTGGATGATACGCTGCAGTCTGTTATTGTCCCTCTCCGTGGCAGCAGCGTACCAGATGGTGATGGAGGAGGTGAGGATGGACTCAATGATGGAGGTGTAGAAGTTCACCATCATAGTCCTTGGCAGGTTGAACTTCTTCAATTGCCTCAGGAAATACATCCTCTGCTGAGCTTTTTTGATGAGGGAGCTGATGTTCAGCTCCCACTTAATGTCCTATGTAATGGTGGTTCCCAAGAAGCGGAAATGCTCCACGGTAGCCACAGGGGAGTCACACAGGGTGATGGGGGTGGGTGGGGCTGGGTTTTTCCTGAAGTCCACTATCATCTCCACTGTCTTCAGAGCATTTAGCTCTAGGTTGTTCTGCCTGCACCAGGTCACCAGACGCTCAGTCTCCCACCTGTAGGCAGACTCATCGCCATCAGAGATGAGTCCAATGAGAGTGGTGTCGTCTGCAAACTTCAGGAGCTTGACAGACTGATGGCTGGAGGTGCAGGTGTTGGTGTACAGGGAGAAGAGCAGAGGAGAAAGAACGCAGCCTTGTGGGGATCCAGTGCTGATGGTCTGGGAGTCAGACACGTGCTTTCCTAGCTTCACGTGCTGCCTCCTGTCAGACAGGAAGTCGGTGATCCACCTGCAGGTGGAGTCAGGCACGCTCAGCTGGGAGAGCTTGTCCTGCAGCAGAGCCGGGATGATGGTGTTGAAGGCAGAGCTGAAGTCCACAAACAGGATCCTGGCATAGGTCCCTGAGGAGTCCAGGTGCTGGAGGATGAAGTGGAGAGCCATGTTGACGGCGTCGTCTACAGACCTGTTGGCTCTGTAGGCGAACTGCAGGGGGTCCAGGAGTGGGTCAGTGATGGATTTGAGATGGGACAGGACAAGACGCTCAAATGATTTCATGACCACAGAGGTCAGGGCAATGGGTCTGTAGTCATTTAGACCTGTGGGCCTTGGTTTTTTGGGGACAGGGATGATGGTGGAGGATTTGAAGCAGGCTGGCACGTGGCAGGTCTCCAGTGAGGTGTTGAAGATGTCCGTGAACACTGGAGACAGCTGATCAGCACAGTGCTTCAGGGATGATGGAGAGACAGAGTCAGGACCGGCTGCTTTGCGGGGGTTCTGCTTCTTAAAAAGCCTGTTGACATCTCTCTCCAGGATAGAGAGAGACGTTCCTTTGGTAGGGGAGGAGGGGGGTTCTGATGTGGCTAGTTGTTGAGGTGCCAGGGCCCCTGCTAAAGTGGGGGAGGAGAAGCTGGTGGTCCGGAGATGGTGACTGGACTCGCGGGGGTTGGTGTCAGGCTTGTCCCATTGTCTTTCAAAGCGGCAGTAGAACTCATTCAGATCGTTGGCCAGACGGAAGTCGTTAATGGAGTGGGGGGGTTTAGGTTTGTAGTTAGTGATCTGTCTGAGCCCTTTCCAGACACAAGCAGATACAGGCGGGAACAAGATACAGATAAGAACAAGATACAGATAAGAATAAGATACAGACAGGAACAAGATGCAGGCGGGAACAAGATGCAGGCGGGAACAAAGCAGACAAACAATGGATTGCAGTAAAAACAGAAATTGATTATCTTTATCTATTTATTTGATTGTATATTTATTTGTTTGTCTGTTTTTTTGGTGTGTCTGTCATTGGTTGCCTAGGCAATGATGATTGCGGCTGAGCGAACATCGGAGCAGCGATCAGATCAGGATAGAGTGGATGAGGAGGTGATGGAACAAAGACAAACATTTTTAGCTGGTTACAGTTGTAACAAACTGAATGAGTCTAGTCTATGTGACCTTTAACCTCTGTATGTCCCCTCTCCTCCCTCCTCCTGTCCCCACAGGTGTTTAAGAAGGCCTATATCCCCCGGACTCTGACGGAGGTGAGTCACTATGAGCGAGATATTGACCTGATGAAGACAAAGGAGGAAGAGTCAGCCCTCTCTGGATACGATGACAATGTAAGAAACTCAAACATAAAGATTAGCTCAGACAGACGAAACAATAAAGATGACAAGAACACAGTAGAAATACTTTTAAGCTCCTGAAGTTTCCTGTGCTTCTACTTTTTTTCAATGAGTTTCTGTTTTATTGTTTTTGTCTTATTCTTATTGTGATGGTGATGATTAAGATGATGGTGATATAATGGTGATGAAGCTTAAGCTGTTTTTCTGTGTTGTTCAGGTTCTGTATCAGACGCTGACGGGACTGAAGAAGGATCTCTCTGGAGTTCAGACAGTACGTCACCTCACTCTCTGTCTCATGCTAGTGTTAGCTTAGCATATTTTAGCACGGCTTAGTTTGAAATAGATTAGCCTGACTGTGTCCGTTCGTGTCTCCTCAGGTTCCTGCTCTCCTGGAGGACAACCACTCCTCATCAGAGGAGGAAGAGGAGGAGGTGGAGGATGAAGATGAGGTAGATCAGCAGGAGCAGAATGAGGAAACCCCGATGGACAGAAAGGTGTTTGACTCTCGTTGTATCTTTGAATCTTTGAAACACTGACACTGAGTCAGGTTGTTTTTGTTTGAAATGAAAAATAAAAGTGAAAATAAATGTTTGTTTCTCTCAGGAGAAGAAGAAGATGGTGAAAGAAGCTCAAAGAGAGAAAAGAAAAAGTAAAGTACCGAAACACGTGAAGAAGAGGAAGGAGAAAGTGGCAAAGATGAAGAAGGGCAGATGACTTCCTGTTTGTCATGACGACATCACTCCCCTGTAAACATGGACCCAGACTGAACATCCAGCAGCCAATCACAGCTCAGATCTGTCTCAACTCAACAACCATTTACACACCTTTTTCTGCAGCTTAAAGATCAAGACATGTGGTTGAAAGTCTGGAAGAAGCTTCAGCTGCTCCTCTGATTGGTTTAAACCCAACCTGATACACCACATGATGCAGGTGTGAACCTATGCTTCAGTCAATCAATATCAGACAGAAGCTGATTCATGATTATTAAAAGTTTTAATCTGATGTGTTTTCATCAGTTTTTTCTTTTGTTGCTGATTCTGTTTAATCAGCCTGTGAATATTCTCATTTGTCCAGGTCATAGTATCTCAAAGGAGTTTTAAATCGAAAGCAACTGGACTTGGTTATTAATAATAAATAACCAAGTCCAGTTGCTTTCGATTTAAAACTCCTTTGAGATTCTGTTTAATGAACAAGCTAACGAGCTAACATTAGCTTACACGGTTGTTACTAACAGAGTCTGAAAACAGACATGGACGCCTGTATTTTAACTAAACCATATCATGATGGGAGAGGAGAGAAAAATGTCCAGGTGTGCTCACCCCAACAATCTTCATCAGCATCAGTGCTGCATGTGACTGGAACAAGAAACTTTATACATACATACACACACACACACACACACACATATATATATATATATATATATATATATATATATATATATATATATATATATACACACACACACACAGTAACAACAGCAGATATGTACTGACTAATGAAACCAGGTTGGTGTCCTGATGATTCCGTCAGGAATAGAGTTCGACAGATAATCAGTCATGTTTCATCACACAGCTTAGTTTATCAGTTTAGACCAGATCACCATGGAGACGACGTTCAACGCTCACATCAACAAGTGCTGTCATGAAGGCAAGTTTCTGTGTGTGTGTGTGTGTGTGTGTGTGTGTGTGTGTGAGAGAGAGAGATAAAGCAGCTGTGATGGTGGTGATGATGTCACTGTACGTGTCATCACTGATAGTTGATTACTGTTTGTTTTACAGTTTGATAAAGTTTGATTCTGTGTCTTTAACCTTCACTCTTCAGTTGTTTTTCATAAACCAGTCTAATGTCATCCAGTTAAAGCTCCTGGTTCCTGATCAGCCAATCAGAGCCAGAGAACATCACACATTGCGCTCTGAATCAGCCAATCAGGATGTAGATAATTACAGCGCTGAGCTGTAGAGATGAAAAGATGAAGACAGGAGTTTGACTTTAACTGTCCCTTTAATGTCAAGAGATATCGAGCTCAACTCAACCAAAACTGTAAACTGACAGTTTGATTGTGTAGGTTTTCAGAGGTCAAATGTCAAAGGTTGGCATACTGACACTCGGTGGCTTTCAGATATCAAACTAAAATGATTTTCCACATGAACAGCTTGTCGCCTGTTTACAACTGAGTCAGTCTGGTGAGTCACAGTAATCTGATTATATCATAGTAATTTGATTACTGTAGTGTGAGAGACTGCAGTACAGTTACTGTGATGTAATGTGTGATATAATAATGGCCCTGAAACCTGTTGTCATTACTCAGTTAAATATGAAGGGTTTCCTCCCTGGTCTTGTCCTGTTGTAGTTACAATAGGTTATCAATACTCAGTACCAATACTTATCAATACTCCTCATTGGAACAGTCATCTGAAGGCTGAAATGAATTATACATAGAATGAGTTCATGCATATGTAATAACATCTTAATGTTAGCTTCATTAATGTTCTCCCACAGACTAACACCTGAACCAGGTGAGTGACTCAAACTGCTGCTCATAGAAGTGACACACCTGACACCTGCTGACTCTACCCTCTTCTTATTGGCACATAGATCTGTGACATAAGAACATGTTGCCATGGTAACTGAATTTTTTGAAAATTAACGCAGATTCTAACCCTAACCCTAACCCTAACCCTTTTCTCAGCATCATCACCTTCAGCTTCAGTTAACTGTTAACATGAAACACTGTGATTGGCTGTTTGTCTGTGAAATGCAGCCTGGGAGTTGTAGTTTTTATGTCCACAGGCTCTTTTAACATTGACCCTTTATCAGATCATCAGATATTTTCAAACAGCTGTGGCAAATCAAATACTTCACACTCACATTTGAGTGATGCAGAGTCAGTGTGACTGCTGACATTCTCAGAACCAGACTTCTGCATATTTTTGTTAATTTGTGAGACTGATGACAAACAACAAGGACACACTGATTCTGTATCAGTGTTGACTTCTGTCACACTGATGTACTGATGTATGATGTTCTGTTACTGTTCCTGATAGAAGACACACTGCAGGTCACACACACACTAGTTGTCTGAAATCAAATTAGCAGTGAGGAAAACTGTCTGAACAGGATGTTTGTTCTCAGTCAGCTGACCGACCGCACATGTCACCACTTCCTCGTGACCTGGTGACCTGGTGACCTTCACCCTCCCTCACACTGCCTCGCCCACTTGGACTTTTCTAAAATTCATACATTTTTAAATTAAGTTCTGAGTGAAACAAACTGGTGAAAGGACAGGACACTGAGGATGAGGAAGATGAAGGTGATGAAGGTTTATGATTATAATGTGAGGGGGGAGGAGCCTGGTGATGCATGCAGTGCTGCCACTGGCTGAATGTGCAGCAGGCGGGAGCTGAGCTCTGATTGGCTGCTGGATCTATAAAAAGAGGAAAGGTTCAGAGGAGTAGACAGTTTTTCTTCTTCAGGAATTCACATCACCTCAGGTACAACACTGTCTGTACAGCCTCTACTGTTTCTACTGTCTCTACTGTCACTACTGTTTCTACTCTCTACTGTTTCTACTGTCTCTAGAAACAGTAGAGGCAGTTGAAACAGTAGAGACAGTAATGTCTCTACTGTTTCAACTGCCTCTACTATCTCTATTGTTTCTGTTGTTTCTACTGGGTCCTGTTCATTCCCTGATCTAATCTTTCTTTTCTTCCTCTTTCTTTCTTTTCTTCCTATTTTTCTCTTTTTTATTCTCTCCATCTTTTACTTCTCATCTTCCTTCACTTTCTTCTATGTCTCTTTTGTCTTTTCTCTTTTCTTCTCCTCTATTTCTTCTTCTCTTTCTCCTCCCGCTCTTCTTTGGTTTTCTCTTTTTTATTTTCTCTTTTCCTTCTTCATTTTTTCATCTGATAATTTTTTCCTTTTCTTCTTCTTAATCTTCTTTTTATTCTCTCCTTCCTCTTCTGACTTCTCTTCTTCTTTTCCATTTTTCTTTTTCATTCTTTAATCTTCTTTCCTCCTTGTCATTTGTTTTTATTCTCCTCTTTTTCTCCACTGGCATCAGTTTTTACCTTTCCTTCCTCTCTTCTTCTCCTGTCCTTTCCTCTCCATCATGCCTTCCTGCCTTTGCTCTCTCGTCCTCCTTCACATATCCCTTTCTTTCTCTATCTTTTTCTTTTCTCCATCATGTTGATCTGTTTCTTCCTTTTCTTTGTGTTTTAATTTTCTCTTTAGTTTTTTCTATTATTATTATTATTATTCTTCTTTGGTTTTTTCTCCTTGTAATCGTTTTTCGTCCGCTTTTCTTTTTCCCTTCATCTTCTATGTTCATGTTCATGACATTATGTTGTCTGTTTCTTCTTCTGTACCTCCTGTTCCTCCTCCTCTTCTGTGACCTCAGTATTTCTTCTTCTCCGACAGGAGGTATCACTCTGTCAGATTTTCTGCTCTCTGTCATCATGGCTGACTGGACCGACTGTCTGAACTTTGGCATCTCCATCGCCAAACAGGCCAGTGAGGTAAGAGATGCACTGGCCAATCACCTGCAGATTCTGATTCTGTTCTTACAGACTAAATGTCACTTATGTCAACCAATAAGCAGCCCAGGAGTGTGCTGTGTCTGTCCAAGGTTCGGAGCTGAATCAGGTTCACTTCAGGTTCGATCAAAACAACCAAGAATGTGAAGAATGCTGCACACACGCACACTCACACAGTTATTTATGACAAACTATACATTTTTGGGTTTTTTTTATTAAAGTTGTTGTTTGTACATTAATTATTAATATAATTACAATATTAAATAATAATAATAATAATAATAATAGCAAAAAGATCTGTTTTGCCGTGGAAAATCCTAAAATTCACACTTCAGCTGGGAATCAGCTGTGGAATCAGTTGTAAATTAGAGAGGAGGATTTAAGATTTTATGTCAAAAATAAAGTTCAGTTCAGTTGACTACTGAAGAAAAGCTGACGATGACATTGAAGTGTTTGTGTTCTCAGATCATCCTGTCAGCCCTTCAGCATCAGAAAGAAGTTCAACTGAAAAGTTCTCCAGCTGATCTGGTGACAGAAACTGATCAAACGGTGGAGAAGATCCTGATCACTGCCATCAGGAACAAATATCCACTGCACAGGTTCTCATTCATTTCTCTTCTATTCTTTTTTTCTGTTCTATAACAAATACCTTGAGCTCAGGTTCCTCCTCACATTTTCTTTCCTTTGTCTTTGTAGTTTTTCTCCTTAATCATCTTCCTCCTCTTTTTTCCTCCTCTTCCTCCCTCCTCTTCCTCCTCCTCCTCCTCTCTTTTATTGCCATCTGTTTTAGGAAAATATTCTGTTCTTAATTGACATATCAACCCTGAAACTTCATAGGATTCAACTTAAAATTCAGTGACTTGGCCTGATGACATCATTATGACATCATCAGGCCACAGACAACATCATCCAGCTTTCACAGGCTGAGGAGAATAAACGTGACCAATAAATCTGTGGAACTGCCCTTTAAATTAAACTATTTCTAATTGGACACCACTATCAGAGACAGGAAGTCAGTAGATAAATAATCCTGCAGCTTGACCTCTGACCTTCAGGTTCATTGGGGAGGAGTCTGTGGCTGCAGGTGAGCGTCTGGATTTGACAGACTCTCCCACCTGGATCATCGACCCCATCGACGGGACTGTTAACTTTGTGCACAGGTAAGAGGCTCCACCTGCATTGTGATGTCAGAGATAAGTGATGTCACATGCTGACACCACATACATCAACAGAAACAATCTACCTGTACTGTGATGACCTCTCAGTTTCATTTGTTTTCACTGAATTCTGCTGCCTGAAGTGCTGGAAGACTTTAACAAGCCTGTTTCCAAAATGTTGGGACACTGTGTGAAACGTAAATAAAAACAGAATGTGATGATTTACAAATCATATAAACCCATGTTCAATTGAAAACAGAACAAAGACAACATATCCAATGTTGAAACCGAGACATTTTACTGTTTCATGAAAAATATCTGCCCACTTTGAATTTGATGCAGCAACACGTTTCATAAAGTTGGGACAGGGTCATGTTTCCCACTGTGTTCATCAGCTCTTCTTTTAACAACACTAATCAGCTGCTGGAGGTTTGAAAGTGAAATGTCCCGTTCTTGTCTGATATAGGATTTCAGCTGTTCAGCAGTTCAGGGTCTCCTTTGTTGTATTTTTAGTTTCATGACGCTCCAGATGTTTTCAGTGGGTGACAGGTCTGGACTGCAGACAGGCCAGTTTAGTGTCCAGACTCTTCTACTACAGAGACATGCTGTTGTAATACTCTCAGAATGTGGTTTGGTGTTGTCTTGCTGAAATATGCAAGGCCTTCTCTGAAAAAGACGTTGTCTGGATGGCAGCATATGTTGCTCCAAAACCTGTTTATACTGTTCAGCATTAATGGAGCCTTCCAAGAGGTGCAAGCTACCCAAGCCATGGACACTTATGAACCCCCACACCATCACAGATGCTGGCTTTTGAACTGTGCGCTGATAACAAGCTGAATGGTCCCTCTCTTCTGTAGCCTGGAGGATGAGGCATCCATATTTTCCAAAAAGAATCTGAAATTTTGATTCATCAGACCATAGGACAGTTTTCCATTTCACCTAAGACTGTCCTAAATGAGCTTGGCCCCAGAGAAGTCAGTTTCTTCTTTGCATGGTAGCGTTTTAACCTGCATTTGTGGATGAAGCAGTGACAAACTGTGTTCCCAGACAATGGTTTTCAGAAGTGTTCCTGAGCCCAGGCAGTGATTTCCACTATAGAATCGTATCTGTTTTTAATGCAGAGCTGCCTGAGGACCTGAAGATCATGACCATCCAGTCCTGGTTTTCAGCCTTGTCTCTTGCTCAAAAAGATTTCTCTGGATTCTCTCAATCTTTTAATGATATGATGAACCGTAGACCCTAAAAATGATAAATTCTTTGCAGTTTTACGTTGAGGAACATTGTTCTTAAACTGTTGCACTGTTTGCCCACAGTCTTTCACAGAGAGGTGAACCTCTCCCCATCTTCACTGCACAGAGACTCTGCCTCTCTGGAGCCTCTTTTTATACCCAATCATCTACTGAGCTGTTGACAATTAATTAGTGGTATGATATTCAACCAAGTATTTCTTTTTTTTTTTTTTAGCATTACACAACTTTCCCAGTCTTTTGTTGCTGCAACGTGCTGTTTTGAAACATGTTGCTGCATCTAATTCAAATTGAGCAAAGATTTTTCATAAAGCAATAAAATATTTGCGTTTCAACATCAGATATGTTGTCTTTGTTATATTTTCAGTTAAATATGGGTTTGCATGATTTACACATCATTACATTCTGTTTTATTTACATCTTACAGTGTCCCAACTTTTTTGGAAATGGGGTTGTAGTTTGAAAGCACTTAGTACTTGAGACTGTAGTTACAACTATAGTTATGTAGTTACTACTGTAGTTACAACTGTAGTTATTACTGTAGTTACGACTGTAGTTATTACCATAGTTATTACTGTAGTTACGACTCTAGTTATGACTGTATTTATTACTGAAGTTATGGCTGTAGTTATTATTGTAGTTATTACTGTAGTTACAACTGTAGTTACAACTGTAGTTATTACTGAAGTTATGACTGTAGTTACGACTGTAGTTACAACTGTAGTTACGACTCATAGAACCACACTTATAACTTGTAGAACTGTAGTAACATGTATCTATATAATCAGAACCTGATGTGTTGGTTCTCATGACAGGTTTCCATTTGTGGCCATCTCCATTGCCTTCACAGTCAACAAGCAGGTAAACTCACCTGTCAATCTGAGGTCAGAGGGTCAGACAGAACATAGACTGACATGTTGTTGTTGTTGTTGTTGTTGTTGTTGTTGTCAGACAGAGTTTGGGATTGTGTACAGCTGTGTGGAGGACAAACTCTTCTATGCTCAGAGAGGAAGAGGAGCCTTTCTGAACGGAGAACCACTGCATGCCTCTGGACAGGAAGGTGACATCACACACGACATCATATCAATCTGTTTATCTGTTAATGATGGAAAAAAACTGTTGAAAAAAAAAACACTGAGACGTGTTAATGTAATGTTGGTTTTAAGGTGGATTTATTCTGACTGTTCTGTCTCATCCAATCAGACATCAGCAGGTGTGTGGTAGTGACGGAGATAGGGGCGGAGCGCGATGACCTGTCTCTGTCCACCATGACCTCGAACATCTTCAGACTGCTGAAAATACCGGTACACGGGTAAGAACAGGCTCCACCCCACACCCCTCTCAGGTGTCCAGCCTGTGTCTCTGTGAATCTTTTACTCTGAAGGCTGCAGGTCATGTGACCTGATTTTGTCTGTGAAGGAGCTTAGTGTGTGAGGACTCTTACAACTTAGTTGGAGTGACAAGTCATGGTCATCTGCAGTTCACAGTGTTGCACAATAAGACCATCCAGTTATAAACCCCCCAGGGGGCGTGGCGTGATCAGGGCGTGACGTAACAATCCAGTTACACCCCCAAACCCACAATAGGCCAATCAGAGTCAAGCTGCTTCCACTCAGGCAATGCAAACATGGAGTGTTTTCTTTGACAGAAAGTTATTAAAATGTTAAAACAGTAAATACAGTAAACACAGTAAATACAATAAATACAGTAAACACAATAAATACAGTAAATACAGTAAATACAATAAATACAGTACACACAGTAAATACAGTAAACACAGTAAATACAGTAAACACAGTAAATACAATAAATACAGTACACACAGTAAATACAGTAAACACAGTAAATACAGTAAACACAGTAAATACAATAAATACAGTAAACACAATAAATACAGTAAACACAGTAAATACAATAAATACAGTACACACAGTAAATACAGTAAACACAGTAAATACAGTAAACACAGTAAATATAGTAAATACAGTAAACACAGTAAATACAGTAAACACAGTAAGTACAGTAAATATAGTAAGTACAGTAAATACAGTGAATGCAGTAAATATAGTAAATACAGTAAACACAGTAAATATAGTAAGTACAGTAAATATAGTAAACACAGTGAACACAGTAAGTACAGTAAATATAGTAAATACAGTAAACACAGTAAATATAGTAAGTACAGTAAATATAGTAAACACAGTGAACACAGTAAGTACAGTAAATACAGTAAACACAGTAAATATAGTAAACACAGTGAACACAGTAAATACAGTAAACACAGTAAATATAGTAAATACAGTGAACACAGTAAGTACAGTAAATATAGTAAGTACAGTAAACACAGTAAATACAGTGAACGCAGTAAATATAGTAAATATAGTAAATACAGTAAACACAGTAAATATAGTACAGTAAATATAGTAAGTACAGTGAACACAGTAAGTACAGTAAATATAGTAAACACAGTGAACACAGTAAATACAGTAAATATAGTAAACACAGTAAATACAGTAAGTACAGTGAACACAGTAAACCTGACAGAGACACTGACACATTATCACACAGTTCACTCTGTCATTATTTCTTACATCGCTCCATGTTCTGGCTCCTGCCGTGCAAATTCTTACATCCTCATCATCCTCATCATCATCATCACATCCATGAAACACACCTGTTACCTTCCTCACACAGTTGACCTCAGTCTGTTTAACTCGTGTTATTTGTGTGTGTCTGATAGGCCGACTGTGTTTGACATGTTGTTCCTGTGTGTGTCTAATGTGTGTGTCAGTGTCCGTGCATTGGGGACGGCAGCAGTTGACATGTGTCAGGTGGCGACAGGTGGAGCCGATGCCTACTATCACATCGGGATGCACTGCTGGGACATCGCTGCGTCCACAATCATTGTCCAGGAGGCCGGAGGCGTTGTCATGGATACGGACGGTCGGTATCTGACATGTGATGTCACCTCTGACCTGTGCGTACCTGTGTGTACCCGTGGGGGCGTGGCCCTCTCTGACTGGTCCACGTTTGTCCTCAGGCTCAGAGTTCGACTTGATGTCCAGGAGAGTCATCGCTGCCAGCTCCTCAGCTGTGGCCAGACACATCGCACAGGTGATTCAGGTGTTTCCCTGTCGCCGTGACGACGAGGACCCCAGCAAGTGTATCTGTGGAGTGACAGGTGTGAACAGTGTGTAGGTCAGGAAGTGTGATGGAGGTGTTTCTGGTGAAGTGAAAACACTAATAAAAGCTGAAAACTGCCTGACGTCATGATGTCTCTTCCTCATCTGTTGCTTCTGTTCGTTGCCATGGAAACGACTGAAATGACTTCAACAGAAATAAATGAATAACAACTTTCCTTTGTTCATTTGGCAAATGTTCATGAGAGGAAATTATCTGACTGCACTAACCTAACCAACATGAGCTTATCATTTAGCTTAGCATTACATCAGTAACATTATGTCATGTACTTTGAGGCATCATGTTTTATGTGACAGTTTAGTTTATGAGATGATTAAAGAGTCTGATCAGATATATACAGTCTTTTTATATATTCACTTACTTTTCAGTGTAAACATGTCAAATGTTAGCATGCTAATGTTAGCAGTAGCTCTGTCAGTGGTCTATATAACAGTTTTGTAGCTGGTAGATGTAACTGTAAACACTGTTGTTAAAACCCAGCGCAAATTCATTTTAATGTATAATTCAGCTCTGTGTGAAAACACTGTTTATTGTTCAGGAGGCTGTAGTAGTGATGAAGACTCAGCTCATCATCATCGTCTGTGATTTAATTTCACATCTTTAAATAAAATGTAAAATTTAAAATGTGACCATAGCAGCAAGAAACTGGTAAAGTCCCAACTCTAGAGACTTTAACAGTTTTCACAGGAACCACTGCACAATCACATAACACACACACAATAACACACAGACACGCACAGGGAGATAAACTCAGATAAACGTATTGTAACACTGTAAATAAAGTCTGAACGTATTGTCCTGAACATTCCTCTGATGAAAGGGGAGAGTCACAGTTTTGTTCCAGCCTGAACAGGTCTCTCCACTACATATTTCCAAGTCCACAGTCCTAGTTCTGTGTGAAATATATTCTAAAGTTTATCTGAAGTTTCCATTTGAGCTTTTTTTGTAGTTTGTGCAGAGTATATTGTTTCAGAATATTTATAGAAATAAATATTTACATCTGGTTTATGAATGAATAACATTTTGGCTCTGTTATGGTTAATTAGATGACAATAATCATCTGTGTGGGTGGGGAGCTCTGAAATGATAATGTGGTGTTGACCGTGACTGTGATAATTGGACCGACTCAGGTGTGAGTCAGGAGGTGGAGCCTCAGCAGTCTGGGACAGGTTTGTTCTGTTTCTGCAGGAAGCTTCAGGAAGAGGTTGACACATAGGAAAATGACATCTTTGAGTCCTGGAGTGGCAAACTGAAAATTAAAATGGTGACTATGGCTAGCGAAGCAACAGATTGGACTGAAGTGAGAGGGAAGAGGTGTCTGGTTACAGTGAGTCTGAAAACCAGGATGATTGAAAAGCAAAGAAAGGAAATGAGGGTGAAGACTGGAAAGTGATCATTGAGTTCAGAGTGTCACAAAGGCTTCACATCAAGAGACTGGGCCTATAATCAAACACAATTGAGCAAAGGAAGATTGTTGTTAAATGTAGCCAAAGATATTGAAGATGAAGACTCTGAATGGAGTCTGAATTAAAAGCCACATTTCTGGGGCAAATAATAAGATAAATGGAGTGATGAATGGAGTTCATTAGACATGAGTCTGGAAGAACTCAAGAAAGAAGTCACAGACTGTAGTAAAGCATCTTTCAACTGGATATGAAGGTAAATGGTGGATAGTTTGTCAGTTCTCCTTCAGTTTGAGGAAAAAATGTCAGAAAAAGTAAAGATTGGACTGAGTTTCCCTGTCAAGAGTATGTTCTCAAACCACTGAGCAACTAACACTGGCAAAGTTAACATGCTGTCATTGAGGTGGAGACCATAGTGAGGTATTTCAAGGTTGTTAGGTGCAAAAAGAGCAAAGGAAATCCAAAGATACAAAGAGCAAAACAAAGTGATGACAGTATCACAGGGTCTGACCGTGAATCTCAATTGGCCTCAAACATTGACCTTAAAAGACATTTTTGAGTCCTGTGACGCGTTCACACAAGTATTTACTTTGTGGCATTTATTGGGAAGGCTGTAAATGTTACTCTGCAGGGGACAAAAAGAGATCAAGCTTTTAGGAGGACGGTGGATCGACAAGACAAAAGTGGATGAAAAGCAAAGCAAACAGAGCCAGATACCAATAAGTAGAACAGAGACATTATTAGCACAAAATCAGGGCACAGTGGCAAAAACTATGGGATGCAGATTTAAAAGGAAGACATCTGTACCAGATCTAGCAACATGTTGGAGTGGAAGAGACATTGGGGCTTGATTAGTAGGATAAGATTAGGTCACACCAAACTTCATTCATTTTTGCATCCAAATGGAAACTGTGACAGCTGCAGAGACTGTGGAACATATGTTTTTGTCTGCCCAAAAATATGGAAATGAGAGGAACATATTGAGGACTCATTTGGAACAAGAGGGAATCAAAGGGATGACTCTTACAACAGTTTTCACTAGAATTGTGGGAACAGTATTTTGAAAAATGTGTTTATTTATCTGAATGACACTGGACTGACAATAAGAACAAAATACAACAGTAGGTTGCGATAAATCTCCATCTGGTTCCAGTTTGCCATCAAAACAAAGGAGAAGAAGCTGCAGGGAGAAGTCGCTTCACGAATCAGCTACAGAGCCGCTCTACTGCGGCTGCGCGTCTGAAGAAGAGACGAAACCCGGAAGTAGGCGAAGCCGCTGACCCGCAGCAGCAGCAGCAGATAATCTCAGACCGAGGTTAGGTGAACTTCAACAGGTGAGATTAACGTTTAACTTTGTCTTGTTTTTCACTTGTTTGTTACAGTAGAAGCAGCGGCTCCTTCATGTTGAACCCCCGTCTTAAACTGACGAGTTTAACAGTGGTAATTTACTGACATTGGCATCCGGTGCACCAGACTGCGGTCATAAATCCGCTGTTTTAAGTTCTCATCATTTATAAAGACAAACAGCGCGACAGCACGCAGGGTTTACGACTATTTGGAACGTCATCCGGCAGTGTCCATTTACACGGCTTATTACCAATATGTCAGTCAATATTCAATATTGATTAATAAAACAAACCATGATTTATAGTAGTACATTCAGTTTCAAGTTTATTTTAATTCAGTCTCAAACTGATCAATTCAATTTCAAAATACTATTCAGGTTCAGGTTTTCAATACAATCATTCAAGTTGAGCAATTCAAATTCAAATATACAAAATTCAAATTCAGTTTCCACTGGAACAAATTTCTGCCCATACTATGGTCCAGTGTAAACAATGGTCTTGGCATTCATATTGTTCCACAGGATTTATCTGTGTGTGTGTGTGTGTGTGTGTGTGTGTGTGTGTGTGTGCTGACTTTTCTGTGTAGAAGGAGCTGCTCCTCCAACATGGCTGACCTCTGGCAGAACGCCATGGACTACGCCGTTGCCATTGCACGGAAAGCTGGAGAGGTCAGTTAATGTGTGAGTGTGTTTGTGTGTTATAGTGTGTGAGACATTTTACTGCAGTAGAAGTAAAATTACTGAGTAAAAAAGTACAAAGTGAGTCAGTTAAACATTTGAAAAGAGGAGGGGGAGGGGTCAAACATCTTATATGGTGATAATAATAATAACAATAATAATAATAATAAAGTTACATTTCTTTGACAATACTTATCGATATAGACTTAATTGTCAGTTTATTAGGAACACTCAGATGAAACTTATGTTGTCTAATACAACAGTCTGTAATAGATCCTCCTTCATGAGGGGTTTAATGTTCAGGTTGTGATAAAATAGTTTTAGACAGTTGTTGATTAAACTGTAGGATGTAGTGTGTGGAGGTAGGATGTAGAATGTAGAGGTAGGATCTAGTGTGTGGAGCTGTGACAGAGGTGTTTCTGTTATTTAACTTGTCTTCACTAATATTAATGGGGGGGGACAAAATAATAGACATATCCGCACATCACGGTGAGATTCCTGTAGCAGTAGTTTTGTGATGGCATAACGGTCCCAAATATCAGTTATTGGACTTGATTACTAATCATCAGTATTGGTCTCAGCCTTGAAAAACCATATCATTTGATTCCTACAAAGAACAGAGCTGACGTGGTGAGAGTGGAGCAGGTTTCACAGGATGGAGGGAGAAGTTAGGCTTCAGGGCTTAAAAAGGTTTAAGGAAGTTGAGGTGAGTGACGAAATCCACCCCATTCTTATATTATTCTTATATATATTTTTTCTTTATTATTATTTGCAGTTTTCTTGCAGTCTGGGTAAGGCTGCTGAGAACCCACAGGATCTATCCTGTGATTGTAACATGAAATGGAAATACGCATGTATCACAACACGCTCATTGCAGTAAACAGTTAACTGAATGTGTCCTGTTGGAACTAATGAATGTGAACATTTGAAGAACCTTTTTTAACAAATTAGTAGAGATTCCAACAGAAAAAATCTCACATTGTTATGCAAATTGTGTCTGAAAAAACAATCAGAATGACAGACACACAACACAAAGGAACTGCCTGGGAAATACTTTGTCCTGAATCAGACTGGAATAATATCTGTCTGCAAACTGTCATTTATGAGCATTTTTATATTGAAGTAATATTGATTATTGAATATTGCTAAATGTGGATAATAATTCTTAAATTTCATTTCAGACTAATGGTTTTCAGTTATTTCTATATTTCTATATACTGCTTTGGGCTTTCAATCAGTTAACACACACACACACACACACACACACACAATGATGTCATCATCAGTTGTGTATCATATATATATCTGTTGATCAGGTGTATTGTTCTGTGTTTATCAGATGGTGCGTGAGGCTCTGCGTGACGACAGAAAGGTAATGACGAAGAGTTCATCAGTCGACTTGGTGACACAAACTGACCAGAAGGTCGAGCAACTCATCATTCAATCAGTGAAGGAGAAATTTCCCACACACAGGTAGGAAGCTCCACATCCCTCAACTTTGTTACTGATAATTGATCAGTGTCATAGATCATTACTGAGTCATTCCATCAACAGAGTCCTCCCAGAGTTGCCCAGAGTGAGAGGCCCCAAGCAGGTGTAGGGATACTCATGAGCCCCCAGCTGAGTGCCTCTGTGTTGGGGTTCTCCCCAGAGAATGAGAGGGTGGCCTCTTTGCGACTGGAAATGGCTAAGGGGCAGACTCTGACTGTTGTCTGTAGGTGTCGACCGATATTGGTTTTTCAGGGCCAATATCAATACTAATTATTACTAGTTAATGAGGCCGATAACCAATATTTGGAACTGATATGCATTTACAGTAAAAATGAAAATCTGTCAAAATTTTTAATTTTACAAACTCCAACACAAAACTTTGTAAATACCTTTATTGTTTATCAATACTTTAACTTTTTACATGAAATTTAAATAAAACATGAATAAATAAAATGAGCTCCCTGAGGATTCTGGAACTGCCCTCTTGTGAGCTAAGTGTAAGAAATAACAGAACAAGCCTTTTATTCTTTTTTCTGTAGTTGTTTATATGGACGTTTGGTAACACATTCAAATTAGCAGTAAGAGACTCCACGTTGTTGTCAGCTAACGTTACATATAATGTGAAAACACTATATCATAGGGTTGAGTAATGTAAGTACTGTAATGTAACTAAGATAAGCAGCATGGAAGCGCAAATAAGTCGCTGTTGCAACCTTAGCTGTCACTGGTACATAATGCTATTAACACTTGGTCATTACAGGTGACACTGCAGGCTCACGTTATCACTGCAACTAGGTTTGTTATTCGGACATTTTCAGCGATGTAACCGGGAAACTGGGCAGGCTTTTCATTATGTAAGTAGCTCACAGGAGCTACGTGGTGTTTTGCAGCTTCGGTGTGGAGGACTGTGATGTTTTCACTTGGGAAACATCAGCTGCTTTACCTTCAATCCAAAGCAACAGCCCACTCTCAGCCAAAACTCTCCTCTCTCCTCTTCTCCTCTTTAGGGTTTCACGCTGCTCTCATGTATGAGTGTCATGTGAATGACTTCAGCGTTGATTGACTATTACTCGTGTGGCATCTAGCCAATCAGAGATTGTTGTGGGTGGGACATTAATTAAAGCAGCAGCTTGAGAGCAAATGGCACAGCGGAAGAGACGGCAGCGGAGCCACAGTAGTGCACTTTGTAATTACTTAATAATATTGGTGATGGTTAAAATAAATCGCTTATACCGATAATCGGCAAAATGCCTAATATCAACCCCCAATAATAGGCCAGGCCGATAATTGGTCGACCCCTAGTTGTCTGTACCTATTCACTTAACCACCCCAGTCAGTGGATGGGGTCCTGGAAGGGGAACTAATAGGGGGACTGCATAGTTCTTCTCAGGAACTATAACGCTCATGTGGACAATGATGGACAAACCTGGAGGGGGGTGACTAGGAGGAATCGTCAGCCTGAGTTGGACCTGAGTAGTGTTTTGTTGTTGGACCTCTGTGCTAGCCATGGATTGGCCATAACAAACACCATGTTCATGCATAAGATGGTTCCCATCAATGATAGACTTTGTTGTTGTATCGTCTGATCTGCAGCCACATGTCTTGGACACTTGGGTGAAGAGAGGTGCTGTCAGCTGATGACCACCTGGTGATGAGTTGGATCAGATTGTGGGGAAGGTGGCCGGACAGCCCTGGCAAACCCAAACAAGTAGCTGAGGCCCCTGTCCATGGAGTCTTCAACTCCCACCTCTGGAAGAACCCAGGGTGTAGAATCCGAGTGGGCCATGTTCTAAGCCTCCATTGTGGACACGACTGCCAAATGGTCATTAGTGCCAGATGTGGCGGCAACTGGCATACTGGTAGTAAAAGAGGCTGTCAAGCTGAAGAAGGAGGCCTTTTGGGCCTGGGTGGATATCATTGGGTGGAGGAAGGAGCATTTTGAGGGATGCCTGAACCCAACCAACATATCTTCCAAGGAGGAGGCAAAGTTAAAAGCGTGAGGAGAAGTCTTGCCCATGTCCTTGGCAGAGGTCGCTGAGGTAGGCACCAGGAGTTGAAGAAATCCACCCTGAGATCCTGAAGACCTGAAGGAAATTGTAGGGCTGTCTTGTTTGACATGCTTCTTAAATGACACATGGAGGTAGGGGACACTGCCTGTGGACTGGGTGAAACTGGTGGTTGCCATTTTCAAAAAAGGGGACCAGAG
Organism: Trachinotus anak; assembly: GCF_046630095.1. Taxonomy (NCBI): domain Eukaryota; kingdom Metazoa; phylum Chordata; class Actinopteri; order Carangiformes; family Carangidae; genus Trachinotus; species Trachinotus anak. Next base: position 28,033,362 of record NW_027273863.1, read on the forward strand.
GGTGTGCTTGAATTATCAGGGTGTCACATTGCTTACCCTAGGCCAGGGTGCTGGAAAGGAGGCTCCGACCAATTGTCAAACCTTGTCAGACCTTGTCCTGGCTGTGGAACAGTAGACCAAAGCTTTACCTTAGCAAGGTTACTTGAGGGCTCTTGGGAAAACTTGCCTATCCGGTCTACATGTGCTTTGTGGCATACAGCCCAGTCCCTCAGGTGATCTTGTGATCTTGGGAAATACAGGATTCAGGGGCAGAAAATCAAACACCTTCCTCGTGGGTGTTGGCCCTGTGGGTTATCTTTTGCCACCAATCCTTTTTGTGATTTTTTTTTTATGGACAGGATTTCAAGATGCAACCAGGGGGAGGAGTGTGTCCAGATACGGAGCCTTATAATTCCCTCCCTGCTATTTACAGATGATATGGTTCTGTTGGCTTTGTCAGACTGGGACTATCAGCATGCGCTGGGGCAGTTTGCAGCTAAGGGTGAAGTAGTTGGGATAAGGGTCAGCACCTAAGGGCCATTGTTCTCTGTCGGATAACAGTGGATTGCGAGGAGCTCTGACATCCAGTAGAGTAGAACTGCTATGTCTTTCATGTCAAGAGGATCCAATTGAAGTGCTGCAAGGCAAGGCAAGGCAAGGCAAGGCAAGGCAAGGCAAGGCAAGGCAAGGCAAGGCAAGGCAAGGCAAGGCAAGGCAAGGCAAGGCATCTTTATTTATATAGCGCATTTCATACCAAGGCAACTCGATGTGCTTTACATAAAGACAAAAAAAGAACAGCATAAAACTGCATAAAAACAAAAGAAAACATAGAGTTAAAAGCAGGGGCAAAAAAGTAAAATAGAAGAAAATTGAGTTTTAAGTTCTTAAAAAGAGCTCAGCTATAATCACATGAAAAGAGAAATGTTTTTAACCTGGATTTAAAAGTGCTTACAGTTGGGGCTGATCTCAGTCTGCTGGTAGTTTGTTCCAGTTGTGTGCAGCATAACAACTAAATGCTGCTTCACCATGTTTGGTCTGAACTCTGTGCTCCACTATCTGACCTGAGTCAGTAGATCTCAGAGCTCTGCTGGGTTTATACTCTACTAACATGTCATTCATGTATTCTGGACCTAAACCATTCAGTGATTTGTAGACCAGTAGCAGAACTTTAAAATCTATTCTGTAGCTGACTGGGAGCCAATGTAAGGTCTTAAGAACTGGGGTGATGTGATCTGATCTCTTTGTTCTGGTTAAAACTCTAGCTGCAGCGTTCTGAATGAGCTGCAGCTGCTTGATACTTTTTTGGGGGAGTCCAGTCAGAAGACCGTTACAGTAATCAAGTCTACTGGAGATAAAAGCATGAATCAGCTTCTCCCGATCAGTTTGGGACATGAAACCTTTAATTCTGGATATGTTCTTAAGTTGATAAAAGGCTGATTTGGTGACTGATTTGATATGGCTGTTGAAGGTCAGATCTGAGTCTATCAGCACGCCAAGGTTTCGGACTTGGTCTTTAGTTTCTACAGACAGTGACTCAAGGTATTTGCTGACAGCAACCCTCTTCTCTTTATTGCCAAAAACAATGACCTCAGTTTTTTCTTGATTTAACTGAAGGAAATTTTGGTTCATCCAATTTTTGACTTGCTCTAAACAGTGATACAATGATTCTATTGGACTGCAGTCATCTGGAGACAGTGCGAGATATATTTGTGTGTCATCTGCATAACTATGATAGTTGACATTAGAATTCTGCAGAATTTGACCCAAAGGCAGCATATACAGGTTGAACAGAAGGGGTCCAAGGACTGACCAAGGACTGAGGAACTCCACATGTCATAGCCACTCGATCAGATTGATAACTACCGATGGTCACAAAATAACTCCGCTCCTCCAAGTAGGACCTGAACCATTTTAGGACTGTCCCGCTGAGTCCTGCCCAGGTTTCCAACCTGTCCAACAGTATACTGTGATCCACAGTGTCAAACGCAGCACTGAGATCCAACAGGACCAGAACTGACACCTTGCCTGAGTCAGTGTTCAACCTTATGTCATTTGACACTCTAATGAGAGCTGTTTCTGTACTGTGGTGAGGTCGGAAGCCTGATTGAAATTTGTCAAAGAGTCCACTGGAGTTCAAGAAGTTGCTGAGTTGATTAAAAACCACTTTCTCAACGATCTTGGCTATAAAGGGAAGATTTGAGATGGGTCTGTAGTTGGTTAAAATGGTAGTATCCAATGTTCTCTTTTTTAAGAGTGGCTTGATGGCAGCTACTTTTAGGGCTTTAGGAAATGTGCCTGATTGAAGTGAGCAATTTATTATTTGCTGCAGATCTGTTTGGACAGAGCTTACAATAGTTTTAAAAAAGTCAGACGGCATTGTGTCCAGACAACATGTCGATGTTTTAAGACATCTGATTAGGGTGCCTCGTGGACACCTTCCATGGGAGGTCTTTCAGGTACATCCAACTGGAAGGAGGCCTCAGGGTAGACCCTGAACATACTGGAGAGATTATATATCTCATCTGGTTTGGGAATGCCTAAGGATCCCTCAAGAGGAGCTGGAAAACGTTGCTGGTGAAAAGGACATGTGGACTGCACTGTTTGACCTGCTGCCACCATGGCCCGACCCCAGATAAGCAGAAGAGGATGGATGGATCAGAACAGTACCTGAAAATTTCAAGCATGTGGCATGAATAGTTCAGAAGTAATCACTTATGGAAATTTACTAGTAAAACTTGATTATTAGGACCACAGCTAATTTTAAAGCCTCCATATCTCAGAATCTAAAGAAGATACAGTCTAAACATTTTGCACACTAGATGTTGGGTACATTGACATTATTTACATAAAGTATGAAGTAAATCCAAGATGGTCAGTCAAGTTTTCTCATTAGAGAACAGCCCAAACAAACAGCTCATATATAAATCAAACTACAACGTAATACATCTCAACTTAAATTTTCTCAGTTTTCAGTTTGTTATTCTGAACTTTTCTAACTTTGGTGAAGTCAATAGAATTTAGAACAGAGTGTCCAAAGGTTGTGGTGAATTTCTTGTTCTGAACCAGCTGAACAGAAACTAAGAACAGTCACCCAAGTCATTTAGTGTTTTTATAGGATATTTTTGATTTATACAACCAGAGAACAGGTTTGTTTTAATCCACAGAAATCGCAAGAATCTTCAATCTCCAAAGTGTTTTGTGATCATAATTTGTTAAATCCTATATTATGATCAATTATCAGTAGCACTTTTGTCTTCAGTCGAACAAACTCAACTTTTCACAGACTGAAGCAACATGAATTAATCATCAGTTAACCTGGGGAGGTATGTGTTTCTGTATGTGCTTCTGTGTGTGTGTGTGTGTGTGTGTGTGTGTGTGTGTGTGTGTGTGTGTGTGTGTGTGTGTGTGTGTGTGTGTGTGTGTGTGTGTGTGTGTCAGGTTCATAGGGGAGGAGTCGGTGGCTGCAGGTGAAGCTTGTGACCTCACAGACAGTCCCACCTGGATCATTGACCCCATCGACGGGACCACCAACTTTGTTCATGCGTGAGCTATTTAATTAGACACACTGAAACACACTGGCATCATCATCATCAGTTTTTATCAAGCACACTGACATCATCACTTCAGTTCAGTGACATCATCATGTTTCAGCTGTTTCAACATTAAATAAAACCAGTCAACTAGTCAGTAAAGGTTTCATTCATCCAAATGACATCAATATGTCCTCTCACCTTCTCTGATGGAGCCCAGCACTCAGGAGCTAATTTTGGGTCCAGGTTTGGACATTTGTAGTTTACTTCAAACCCACATAGATGAACAGAGTCTAGTTTTAAATATGACATTTAAAACACTGAATAGAAACAGAGTCACTGTTTGTCCAGTTATCCCCACCACACACTGGATACACACTGGAGACTGAAGAAACAGTCCATGTTAATAATTAGATCACACTTACCTTTAATAACCTGCATTGATAACTTTAATGTCTCTCTAACAGATTTCCTTTTGTTGCTATTTCCATCGGATTCTCTGTCAACAAACAGGTCAGAGTTCAGTTCACTACAGTCCACCTACTAAATATGTATCTTGATGACTTACTATAAAATGACTTACTATAGTCAAGTCATGTTTTATTTCCATAGCACATTACATAAACAGGGCAAAACAACATGGTTTCCATAAAATTAACAAGATGTACACAAAATACATACAAGAAATCATATACAAATGCATAATGAAAATAATAAAAAGTAAATTTTTGATGTGTTTTTAACCTCTATTTTTGAAATGTTTTTAGGTGGTAAAAGGCTGATTTTGTGAACTGATTGATATGGGTCTTAAAGTTTAGATAGCCACCTATGATTACAACCAGATTCCTCACTTCACTTTTGCTCTCAAAGACAGTGCACAGAGACGAGCTGCAGCTCTGCCTCTCAGCTGATGACGTACTATAGTGTGACCTGCTACATAATGAGTTACTATACTATGACCCAGCAAGTTATGATGTCTTGCCTGTCTCTCCACCCTCCTACAGAGTGAATTTGGTGTGGTCTACAGTTGTCTTGAAGACAAGATGTTTACAGCGAGGAGGGGCAAGGGAGCATTTTGTAACGGAGAGCAGTTGAAGGTTTCTGATCAGGAAGGTCTGTGATCAATTATACAACAGAAGATATTTACTCATTAACAACTGGTCAGGGCTAGTGATCACAATTATCATTAAATCCAGTTTAATTTAGATACACTGCTTAAAGGCAACAACTGAGAAAAACATGTGGTGCAGCATCAGAGTGGGGCAGGTATGATTACACCTGTTCTTGTAAAGAGATCTGAATATGAATGAGGCTTAATGAAGAAAAAAATCTTAACTCGACAAAATGCTCTGATTAAAGCAGTGATCTCTGAATACTAGAGCACAACAATGTCACAATGTTCTCATCCAATCAGAGACCAAAATGTGACCTCTGAACTGTGTTTGCTTTTGACCATTAGACATCAAACAGTCAATTATTGCCACAGAGTTCGGATCCAGCAGAGACCCTGAAGCTGTCGACAAGATTTTCTCCAGTCTGAGGAACATCCTCTGCATCCCTGTACATGGGTAGTAATGCTTATGCGTGCTTTTGTATTAATACAATTGCTATTGCAATATAAATGCATCATTAACACTATATGTATGTTTCCAGGGTGCGCGGTGCAGGAAGTGCAGCAATCAACTTGTGTCTGGTTGCGTCAGGTTGTGTTGAAGCATATTATGAGATCGGGATCCATATTTGGGACGTTGCTGCCGGCTCACTGATCGTCTCCGAGGCCGGAGGAGTTCTGATTGACGTGGAAGGTAAAGGTGTTCCAACAGTAGCTCATTGTTTGTCCTGATGATTCAGCTGAAGATTTTAGTATAATGGCAGTCTGTTACCTCCACCTGTGTTCAGGAGGAGCAGTGGACCTGATGTCACGGAGACTTGTCGCTGCCAACAGCAGAACCATTGCTGAGAGGATTGTCAAAGAAATTGACTCCTTTAGTCCGCTGAGAGATGATGCTCCACCACCAAAACAGTGATGAACAACAACTAATTGTGGATTAAACAACAACTTTTATGTTGGTCTGAAGATGATGTTGAGTTTGTTAAGTTTGTAATAAATAAAAACATCATGTTTGGCTGATATCACATCTAATCAGCATCTTCTTAATGACTTCTATACTATGACTTACTATAGTATGACTTATTATAGTATGACTTAATGTGGTATGACCTACTATACTAAGACTTACTATAATATGACTTACTATCCTATAACTTCCCAGTTGCTTACAGACTTGTTGTAGACTTTGGCCCATTGTTTCAAAACTCTACACACAAGCTACATGAGACAACTCATGGAGATTATCACCTCACTTCTGTGTCAAAATGAAACCCTGCAAACAAAACTTAACAATTCTTTTTCAAAATGGCATTTTTGTAACAAAATGGTACACACATGCACCATTTGAATTACTCTCCTGGAGCAGCAACAACACACTGATATTCTTTATACAAAACAATGCGGTCTTGTCTTTGATTTGTTTGTATATCTTTATTGTGATTTTCACATAAAGGCTACTTTCAAACACAAATATGGAAATGCTTCAGAAATTAGTTTATAGTTTTTACAACAACAAAAAAAGAAAGAAAAAAAAAAGCACTTGCGACAGGGTGGAAGGTTGGGGTGAAAGGCTTACCGGTCCCGCTTTCTGTTGGGTCCAGCCACATAAACATCACAAACAATGTCCTCACGAGCCAAGCAACAGGGGAAATATTGCCTTGTGTGCCATATCCAACCTTGTACAGACACCACCTCGATGTCTCCGCATGCCTCTCCCATTGCTTGCAGAAGAGGCATGCGGGCATGTGGTTGGTGGTCGTACACCGTCCATCGACATGCTGAAAAAACTCCTCAGTTGGGTTTAGAAATGGAGAGTAAGGGGGCAAGTACAGAACTATGAAATTGTTATGGTTTGTGAACCAGTCCCAAACCAGAGTAACCCTAACCCAGCACACAAGGTGGTATATCCCCTGCGCTGCCCAGGAACATTCACGACGACCCTCATTTCGGCCTGGATGCCTGGTTTTGGCCAGACTGAATCCTGCCTCATCTATATAAACATATTTATGCAGTTGTTCCCCTGCATTATCGTCAAGGATTCTCTGTAACAGAAAATGAAGACTTTGCACTGTAAATATGGTGTTCCACAAAACAAGGATGGGGGTGGGGTAGGGTTGAGCTGGGTCAGACATATATACTTTTACACATTTAGACAAAACCACAGTACGGTATACTGTAAAAGCAACAGGCAAGGCAGGTGTTCCAGCTAAACCTAACTGCTAACCCTGTACAGCTGCTTCATGGAAATGTGGTGTTCGCGCAAAATTCGGCAGAATGTTGAGATGCTGACCAGGCTAACTGTAGAGAATGTAGTCTGCAGATTGTCTTGTTGACCCTCACGATATTGACAATAGCCAGTTTTTGTTCATGGGTAAAAATGCGTTGCCTTCCACCCTGAGGAGGCCACCTGGCAGTTCAGTTGGAAAAGCAAGGATGTCATACTGTACACAGGACTGTAACATCAAAACTGTATTACTCTACATATATTCACAGCATTATACCGATCCTTTGTTCACTGAGGAGCATTGACCAACAGTGTGGTAATACTATAGTATATTGTAGGGCTACATTGTATTGTATTGTATTGTATTGTGATGCAGAATCATGTGTAACATGAATACAGTTCATAGGTACAGTCCAGTGTAGAAGTTGAAGACATACAATACCTGTTCTCCAGTCTAAATGTCCGTATAATTGATTCAATTCAATTCAACTTTATTTGTATAGTGCCACCTCATACTCTATATGATCTCAAGGCACTTTACAGGGTCAGGCTGAGACCTTAACTTTGTTATAGTTGAAACCAACAGTTCCCACAAAGAGCAGCACCTGGTGACAGGGGGGAGGAAAAACTCCCTTTTAACAGGAAGAAACCTCCAACAGAACCGGGCTCAGGGTGGGGGGGGGTCTGCCTCGACCGGTTGGGTTTAAGAGGAGAAAAAGGGGGGGGTGGGGGAGGAAGAGAGGAGAAAGAGAGAGAGAGAGACCAGGAACAGCTGTGTAGGTAATGGTGTTATCAATAATAATGATGACAGGTAACAGTGGTTAATAGTAAAGATGAGTAGTGGTGGATCTGGATCCTGCTGCTCCCGAGGCAGAGATATCTGCAGAATGAGGACAGAGAGAGGGAGAGAGAGGAGAAGCACAAAGTATGGGGGAGAGAAAAAAAATACAAAGTTAATGGCATAAAGTAATCGAGAGAGAATCATGGGAATCCCCCAGCAGTCTAGCTCTATAGCAGCATAACTAAGGGATGGGTCAGGACATACCCGAGCCAGCCCTAACTATAAGCTTTACTAAACAAGACAGTTTGAAGCCTGATCTTAAAGGTAGAGAGGGGGTCTGCCTCCCGAACCCACGCTGGGAGCTGGTTCCACAGGAGAGGAGCCTGATAGCTGAAGGCTCTGCCCCCCATTCTACTCTTACAAACTCTGGGAACCACAAGTTGACCTGCATTTAGAGAGCGAAGTGTCCTATTGGGAAAATAGGGAACTATAAGCTCTCCAAGGTACGATGGTGCCTGACCATTAATGGCTTTGTAGGTGAGGAGGAGGATTTTAAATTCGATTCTTGAGTTTACAGGGAGCCAATGCAGAGAGGCTAACACAGGAGAGATGTGATCCCGTTTCCTAGTTCCTGTCAGTACTCGTGCTGCAGCATTCTGGATCAATTGGAGGCTTTTACTGAATTTTTGGGACATCCTGACAATAAAGAGTTACAGTAGTCCAGTCTTGAGGTAACAAATGCATGAACTAGTTTTTCAGCATCCTTTAGACACAGAATGGGTCTGATTTTAGCAATATTGCGCAGGTGGAAGAAGGCTGTCCTAGAGACTTGCTTTATATGTGAAGTAAAGGACAAGTCCTGGTCAAAAATGACACCAAGGTTTCTGACTGTAGCACTGGAGGCCAAGGTGATGTCATCCAGAGTCAGTATATTATCACATAGTGTATCTCTGAGGTGTTCTGGGCCAATTACAATTACTTCAGTTTTGTCTGAATTTAAGAGTAAAAAATTACTGGTCATTCACTGTGTAGCGGCTGAGGTTGGGCTGCACTCTCTGCCCAGCCTCCCTCATTGTTAGGCCATGATTTATGACATGGTCCACCAAAGTGGCCCTAATTTCATCAGAAATATGCTTCAGTCTTCTGCCTTGTCCTACTCCTCTCTGTCTTAATCTTCCTCTGCCTCTGCCTGCATCCATGCTTACAAACAAAAAGGTGAGCTCATCTGAGGTCTATTTGTAGTGCTAAGGCTCTGACTGATTAATGTTCATTTTTCTGTGTAAGTGTTTTCAGGTGTGTACATGTGCTTTGCCAATTGAAGTTGGCGCCTGTGATCGGCATGGCCACTGCTGCACCGTGTTTGTGTCGACTGTCCTTGTCTGTACTCGTCTTTGATGTTGTCATATCAGCCCCACTGTTTAACAACTGTGTCTCTGCTGCTTGGGTGTACTATTGACACACTTTGTTGCGCAGAGCGTCTGTGGAAAAGCTTCAGGACACATCGGAGAGCTACAAACAAACTTTTCCTCCCCCTTTTGTGCACTCTTCCTCCTCATCTGAGTACTGGCTTTTGTTTACCACCAAGGTCCCAGGTAATCTTAAGGAGAGAAGGGGCTGCAGGGCTGGCGTTCAGGTCATGATGAGGCAGTCTAACTGGTCCGGAGACTCCAGTCCACACCTCGGACAACACACCCAGTGTCTGCGACCACTTTCCCTCCAGAATGTGTGCGGCTGCTTTTCCCCGTTGCCTCTTACTACCCACTGGTCGCGAGCTCCTTCCGTCCTGGCGTTATGCTGACTTCGTGGGACTGTCAGCCCCGTGGTGCATTCTTTTGAATCACAGATTATCAAGGTTGGTTCTTTTAACATGCTTTATTGTGTGTCCAGCATCAAGTCAAGCACCATGGATTGCCTGAGAGAGGAGTTGAAGCCAATATGAATCTCCTCTGAATACCAGCTCTAACTACCCGCTTATATAGGTTGGTGTCATGAAGCAGAGACAAGATATATGGTCCATATTTAAATGGACCTCATTTCCTAAGACAAAGAAACGTTCATCTCCTATGTCCTTTTGACCTAGGGCCCCTAATTAAATGTACCAGACCCAGGAAGTCATATAACATATGGAAATTAAGACATTACAACATACAATACCCATGAAGTCACATACCATATGGAACTTAGGACACTACAGGGATTTTAACCTTCACATTGATGATGACTGATGTAACATGGCTGCCGAGCTCCTGTCCATCACTGACTCTTTTGAATTTTTTCAACATGTCTCTGGACTAACACATATCAAGAGACAAACCCTGGAACTTCTTTTCACTTGGCCTAAGTATAGGAAGTATGTCAGTAGAGGATGTTCATCTGATCGACTATAACTGTATATTCCTCGTTCTTACCTGTCCCCTGGACCCTCTGCCTCCACAGATTAGATCCCAAACGCAGATTATCAATCAGGCTACTGCTGAGAGGTTCTCTGCCTTGTTTGACCCATACTGGCAAGTCGCATGCAATGATGCAGATGTTTGTATTCGGTCCTTTAACAACCAGTGTTCACTCATTTCAGATAAAGTGGCATCGGTGAAATCAAGGCTCTCCCGTAAACAGCTTTGTCCCTGGATAAATGAATCTATCCAAAGTCTCAGGAGGAGCTGTAGGAAATTAGAATGACTATGGAAATCCACCGAATTAGAGGTCCATAGGCTTCAACTTCAAGTGAAAGCTTTTGATTCTATTGGGCCTTGTATTACAAAAATGCTTAATACTTCACTTTTAACTGGTGTTCTCCCCACCAGTTAAAAGTGAAGTATTAAGATAAGCAGCTGAAGACTCTGTTATTTAAACAGGCCTTTAGTTAAAGGAGGGCTTTTATGGCTGTTTGTTTTATGTTTTAACGTTATTTGTTATTTGAAGCTTTACTACTTTATCTCATTTATACTGTGAAGCACTTTGTGATTTTTATCTGTGAAAGGTGCTATTTAAATTAAGTTTACTTACTTAGTTTACTTAATTTCCAGATGTCTTATGCATTGTGAAAAGAAATGTTCTCCCAATACATACAAGAGTTTTCATTCACAAATGAAGTGTCTAATGTAAGACAATGTGTGTACTGTTTTGCAAAGGTGGTGCAAATGCATTGCAAAAATAGTCTAAAGTAGAAATTGTGTTTGTTCTTTGGGTGCCTTTGTTTAAGGTATGGTTACAAGAATTTAAGGTTTTCATGCTTTTGTCTAACCATTCATTTTTAGTGTGTTAGCAATCAGGAAAAACTGTAATATGATATGACTAACTATACTTTCTGACCCATCCCTGAGTTATGCTGCTATAGAGCTAGACTGCTGGGGGATTCCCATGATTCACTGGGCGCTCTCTCTCTATTTCTGTCTCTCTCCCTCTCTCTCTCTCGATGACTTCATGCCACTAACTTTGTATTTTTTTCTCTCCCGTAGTTTGTGCTTCTCTCTCTCTATCTCTCTCTCTCTGTCCTCATTCTGCAGGTCTCTCTGCCTCGGGAGCAGCAGGATCCAGTTCCACCACTACTCATCATTACTATTAACCACTGTTACCTGTCATTATTAAATAACACCATTACCTACACAGCTGTTCCTGGTCTCTCTCTCGCTCTCTGCTCTCTCCTCCCCCCACACCCTCTTTTTTATCTTTTCCTAAACCCAACCGGTCGAGGCAGACCCCCCCACCCTGAGCCCAGTTCTGTTGGAGGTTTCTTCCTGTTAAAAGGGAGTTTTTCCTCCCCCCTGTCACCAAGCGCTTGCTCTTTGTGGGAACTGTTGGTTTTTCTCTGTAACAAAGTGAGGTCTCGACCTGACCCTGTAAAGAGCCTTGAGATAATGTATATTATGATTTGGCGCTATACAAATAACATTGAATTGAATTGAAATGAATTGAACTTTGACTTAGTATAAGATGATTTACTACACTATGACTTACTATAATATGACTTACTTTAGTATGACTTAATACAAAATGACTTACTATATTATGTCTTACTATAGTATGACTTATTGTACTATGACCTGCTATACTACTACTACTTAATATAACTTATTATTGACAAGCGTTAAATCAAGAAGACAGGTGTTGTAACTTCTTCTGGTTTTAAAGACACTAAGTGGAGGCTCAACCCACTGTTTATCTCAGTGAACCAACTCCTAACATGTAACAGTAGTGGATGCACACTGGAACCCAACTATGAAGTATTATCTACCTCAAAGTTTACTTATTGTGGTCATCAGGAAAACAGAAGAGAGGATGCTGAAATATCAAGGTAGTATTTAAGACATTCATTTATTATATTTATCCAAACAGTTAAAGTGCAGGAAGAACTTAAACAGAGGGTTGAGGGTTCAATGACCATCACAGTCAAGACTGATATACTGATCAAAATAACACATGCTAACAAGTGCTGCCAACAGTGACTGAAACAATGCTAGAATATTGAGAAGAGGCTCATTGGCATTGTTAGCTCATCAGAACAGTGTTAACACTTAAGTTGTTGAGGTAAACAACAGTTTCTTTGGTCCCTTTTTTTTACCCTTGGATGGCACTGAGCCAATCTGAAGCCACCAGCTGAAGCAGACTGGTGATGTCACTAATTATTTTACTGAAATTAAACTGGTGAGGACTTTTATATCAGTCTTTCCTTTTTAGTGGTCAGAAGTCAATTTGTTCTCCAAAGTTCTTTGTTAAAATAAAGTTCAGTAGTTATTATGGTGACACAGAACACTGCCATCTGATTGGCTGCTGTATCTGGAGTTGGCAGAGTCAGTCTGTCAGCAGCAAGTGAGAGGGCAGACCTCCAGCAGCCATAGCAGGGGTCAGAGGGCAGAGGTCATTGTTGAGTTTGAGTGGAGAGCGCTGCTGCTTCCTGAGAGGAACTCTGTTGGTCAGAGTCTGAAGAAATACAGACAGAATTGTGTGCTGTGATATCTGAAAGGAGGTAGCATTTTACTACATGATAACAGCTAGTCTTCAATAAACATGTTTACTTTGTTTGTAGGGCCATGTTCCCTCTCCTGTGATACAAGAACTGAATCAGTTAAAAGGATCATTAAGGGCTGAAGAAAACCCATTAAAAACCCTGATACATTATATATACTATAATTAAATATATCCAATTAATTTATACATTGATTAAAGTGATAGTTGTGGTCATGTGACTGTGGTTGTGTGAGGTGGTCATGTACAGTTAGTGTGTTACTGCAGTATCTCAAAGGAGTTTTAAATTGAAAGCAACTGGACTTGGTTATTTGTCTAGGAAGACGTTTCACCTCTCATCCAAGAGGCTTCATCAGTTCCTTCTCGCACCTGACCAGGCTGGGACTGGTCCAACTATCTGGTGTGGAGACCCAGGTATTTTTAACCTCTGGGAGGGGCTTTCACAAGGCTGATGATGTCATTGGTTCCCTTTGTGGTCCATGTGCCAACGACAGTCGTTAGAGTGACTGTCTTGGTGGAGAGTTGGTTTCCACTTCGTTAGAGCCCTATTGTGTTATAACGACAGTCGTTGGAGTCACATGCCACTTGTGAACAGTTGTTTCTCTTAGAGGTTAAATTGTTGAATCTCCTGGGAAGGGATGAAAGGGCAGCATTGTAAATTGGAGATAGGTGGTGTCTGAATCCTCCTGCCCTGTTGAGGGATGGTTTCTCTACTTTCACATAGATGGCTTCTTTCACTCCTCTTTCGAACCACCTGTCCTCCCTGTCCAGGATGTGAACCTTGCTGTCCTCAAAGGAGTGGGCTTTCTCCTTAAGATGTAAGTGGACAGCAGAGTCCAAGCCTGAGGAGTTAGCTCTCCTGTGTTGGGCCATGCGTTTATGCACTGGTTACTGCAGTATATTCAGATCAGTTTAGAGAAGCAGCAGGAACAGAGTGATGAGCTGCTGTGATCAGGGTCAGCAGGAAAAACGTGTTTTGGACACCTTTAAAAGACAAAACTATCCGATGTCTGTTTAAATGTTCGCTTCATGTTGAATATTCTCAGAGCTTTATCTTCCCTCCCAGTTTAGCTCTTTCTGATTCACTCAGCTGACCTGAGGCTGCAGTGTAATACAGTGAACGCTGTAGGTGCTTTTGTACGTAGGAATACAGTAGTTCAGTGGTTGATGTAAAAACAAAAAAAAACATGTACTACCAAAGGAAAGTGCTGTTCTGACTCTGAACACAGCAGCTCATCACTATTAGTGTGTCTGTTCATGCTGCTTCTCTAAACTGATCTCAATCTACTGGAGGTAACACACTAACTGTGCATGACTACACCACATCACATGACCACAACTATGACTTTAACAAAACATTTGAAACCTTTGGATTTGAATGTTGATAAACAAAGTCAGGTCATTTTGGGTACAAATAAAGACAAGGGGCGCCTGTTATTTTGTAGATTTTAATCCATTTTACCCTTTAAAAATCCCTTAATCTGTCCTAGTTCATGAGTGTTTCCACTAATTTGTTCAGACTTGATGAATCTGTTAATTATCTGAAGTCAATTAAAAGCTCACTCATTAAACCAGAATCTCTTCACCTTAATAACACTTCAGTCATCAGTCACATATTTCACATTCACCTGGAAATTAAGGGAAAGTCAGGAAGCCCTTAACATCTACTTCATTTGTTCATTAAGGCCTTTTCCAATTAATGGGTACTTTTTTCCTGGCTTTCTAGGCCTTTATTTTATAGATGCAGTGAGAGAGAGACAGGAAAGTTGGGGAGAGGGAGAGGATAATGCATGTTAGGACTAAGCCTTAACGGTACGTGCTCTACCAGGTGAGCCACTGAGGTGCCCAAATTAATGGCTTCTTAAAGACTTTAGATTTTCTTAATAAAGACAAACGAAGATCTCTAGTTGATTCAGATGATTGTGGGTTTTCAGGGGAAATTAAGGAGTTTTTAAGGGATTGTTGCTTCACAGATAAACTGTATTTACAATGACAACAATTATGATGATGATGACTGACCAGGCGGAGTCGGTGGGTGTACAGCGGCTCTGATTCGTCTGGTTTCCTGGTTGGCACGGCAACATGCCAACGCTGAAGTTCTGCCATCATCTCCGCCAGACTGAATAGGACTGCTGGGTCGGCACGGCAACGATTGATCAACTCCACCAAACGCTCCTTATAGTGCAACCTGTCAGCATAAATAGGTAAGACACCTGTACACGTGAACATATCCTGAGTGGGATTAGACTGGGAGGCTGTTACTGGGTATACTGATCTTACTTGCAGTATCCTCTGTATTCAGGTAGTGTAGGTTGTCCACAGGGTTCCTCCCATCTGCTCCTGTCGTCTCTCAGCTCCAAAACCAAACATACTCCTGAAAATGAACAGTTGAGTCAATCAAGTTGGGAGAGAAAAGAGTCCACCTGAGGAGCAGAAAGAGACCTCACCTGTCAGACTGCTGTCACGTGAGCTACCATTGGCTGGTTCCAGCCAGGAAGGAGACACTCTGTAATACTGACAAAGAAACACAGTCCTCCTCATCATGTCTCAGGTGTTTCTTTTTTTTTAAAGATATTTTTTGGGCATTTGCCAAAATGGGCATTGCCAAAAGATGTATTACCTGTAGCAGCAGGTGTAAGCGGGTCACACTCCAGTCTCTCAGGTGATACAGGCAGTCTCTGGGATGGTGGGCGTGAAGACCTTTGGTTCCACAGTCGGCAGAGAAACTACAGGCCTGAGGATGTTAGAACAAAACAGTTTTCAGTCACACACCTGAAACACCTGAGCACCCTTAAAACCAAAAACTCCATCAACAACTTTTTAAATTAGCTTATTGTTCCCTGTTTTATATAAATTATCTACATCAAGTCAAGAATGTAAACATATTTTCAAAAAAACAAATAAATCCGACTAAATGAACTGTGAGAAATGGACCAACACTGTGTTCCTTCATAACTGGAGAAGGCCTCAGTCCTTGAGCGGTTAGGGTTAGGTCGGTGATGTGCCAGCTACAGGTTCATTATTTCCTTCAATTAAACACAGGACATAAAACTGAGTCTCTGGATTATTTCTATTATATTTTAATTATTATGTAATCTATAATTATTCTATTATTATTATTATTATAATTATTATATAATGTTTCACAGAATTGAATTTAGACTGTGTTTAACCCCAACACTAAAAGAGTAGATACCAGTAGAACCAGACACTGTAGATGACAGCAGAGCCTGACACAGTAGAACATGTCACAGTAAAATCTGACACAATAGATGACAGTGGAACCTGACAATAGAAGAAAGTAGAACCTGACAAAGTAGAATCTGACAAAGTAGATGACAGTAGAACCTGGCAGCAGAAGAAAGAAGAACCTGACAGCAGAACCTGACACAGTAAAACCTGATAGTAGAACCTGACTCAATAGAACCTAACAGTACATGGCAGTAGAACACAGTAGACTCACAGCTCCCAGGGCGAAGGTCTGGCTGCATCCTCCACAGAACTGATGCTGACACTGGCTGCAGGTGAAGTGAAGACAGCCTCCTTTGGACAGACTGAAGACAAACTGACAGTTCGGACACTCTGAGGACACAAACACATCACAGTCAGACAATAGAACCACATTAGACCACAGTAGAGATGAAACACAGTAAACAATATACAGCACAGTATATCAGACAGTAGAAGCTCCTTTCCACTGCAGGGACTTACAGACCTGTGACCTGGTTCTGCTCAGGTGGAAGGTTCTACCTGTGTTCTAAGAACATTTCACACAAATGTTTTACTGTTTTGTTTACTTTAACTGTGATGAAATTAACGTCGTTAACAGACCGAAGTACACAGACAACAGTAGAATCAGTGTCTCCTTCTTCACCTCACATCATCTTTTTATCTTTATTAGGACTTTGATCAGAACACAGTCTTTATGAGGACAGGCTGTGATCAAACCACAGTCTTTATGAGGACTGTGATCAGACCACAGTCTTTATGAGGACTGTGATCAGACCACAGTTGTTATGAGGACTGTGATCAGACCACAGTCTTTATGAGGACAGGCTGTGATCAAACCACAGTCTTTATGAGGACTGTGATCAGACCACAGTTGTTATAAGGACTGTGATCAGACCACAGTTTGATGTTTGTTGTAGTCGTCCTTGTTGTGATGTGAAGTTAAATCTGATCTGAAAATACCTGAATGAAATGTATTGTCACCCCCTTCAGGTTCCTCAGGACCTGGTTCCCACAGAGAGGGGAACAGTGGAAACTAAAGAAAAACCAGAAACAGTGGACACAGGTTCAGCTTAAGCTCCTGCAATGGAAACAAGGCTCTGGAGTCCTGGAGTCCTGGATGCCCCTCCAGGACCTGGATTAAGGCCCTGGTGGTGCTGTGTTTGTACCAATGCTGTTTTGGCTGAGCAGGGTGGTGTTGTGATGATCCGGCTGGTTCTGCTGCTGCCAGACTCTGAACTGCTCACAGGACAGACCCTGATGCTGAGGAGACCACTGCAGAACAGAGAGTCAGTGTATAGGCAGATCTGATCTGAGATCAGTGACTGTACTAACACAACACATGATTCACACATGAGTTTGTATGTGTGAGCACACACACACACACACACACACAGAGTGTAGAACACCAAATATCAGTTTGACATGTCACCGATCAGCATGCTTTAGATACACACAACATTCATATGTGTGTGTGTGTGTGTGTGTGTGTGTGTGTGTGTGTGTGTGTCTGTCTGTCTGTGTGTCTCACAGGTGATCTGCACTGAGAGCAGGTACTCTTCTTACAGCTGGGACAGTCCATCCTCATCCGCTCAGCCTCATGAAGCATGCCAAATGAACACTGAAAGACACACACATACACAGTATGTTGGTCAGATACCACCAACAGACACGGCTGATAAACCTTTGTCAGAGATGAGACCTGTATTAAAGGTCTCTGGTCTGTAGTGGTCCTGTCTGGGTCAGGGTCTTACATGAGCACACCAGCAGAAGTTTGGCATCTCCTGCAGAGCTCGATCTCTGAGTTTCCTCTGGAAGAGTTCATGGACCTGAGGAGGCAGGAAGTGACGGATCTGCACACAAACATACAAAGTCAGAACCAGCAGGTAGAGATGATCCACCTGAAGCTGATCAGCAGCCTCAGTCTGTGACTGCAGGTGATAAAACTTTGCTTTCTGTATCATTATTTCAGTTTCAGTCTCACTTCCCACTAAGATAAACTCTGTGTTTCCAGGTGAGCCCCTCACCTGAGTGTCCAGCAGGTTAAAGTAGTCCATGCACTCCTCCATCCCCCCCTGACCTTTGACCTCAGGTCTACCACACTGAGGACAAACCAGCTGATCGATGCTGCGCTCTTTAATGGCCGCAGAGAAAAATGTCTTAAAACACGTCTGACACAGGAAGCAGGAGCAGTGAGTCATGGTGATGATCTGCAGGAAATATACGTAGAGAAGAAGAGATTAAGTAATTAAATCTTTCTCTGCAGAAGGAAACAATACAAACAGATACTTCAATGACAGCTGATCAAAAAAGATGAAGATAGAGGAGGACAGCAGGTGTGGAGATGAAAATCACTTGACCTTTACCAGGACTTCAGAAATGACAGACTTTGGGCCCCATGAGGACTACTGGTCCCCACAAGGTCAGTGTTTATACTGGTCCCAAAGAGGTAACAAAAGCATGTACACACACACAGAGGCTCACACTCACCTTGGTGAAGGTCACCTGGTCCTGGCAGATGGGGCAGCTGTGAGTCAGGAACCTTAGGGCTGATGGGAGATCTCTGTTGAGCTGAACTGCTTCTATGACATCACTAGGGCTGAAACTCCGCCCTTCCATCCTCATCAGAGACAGGAACATTGCTGCCTGGTCTGGAGGGAGACGGGACGCCAACTGAGGGGGGCAGATGAGAATTGAGACTAACTGGGAATATCTGAGACTAACTGAGACTGATTGAGACCTGCTGTTGTCCTGCTCACCTTGATGAGGTCTGCTCCAATTGCTGCTTCAGATTGGAGGCTTTGAGTATCCAGTTCCTGGTGTGCTCCAGGTGCTGGTCCAGAACCTGTTCTATGTCTGTCTCTGGCTGCTTCTACTTGGAAGATCTGTAAAGGTGAGTCACCCTGCTGGTCTCTTCTGGATTCTCCATACAGTCTCAGAGCCTCCATCATCCTGCTGAGGGGTTCTGGAGGGGAACCTGCAGGGACCAGGACCAGAGGTCTGTACTATGAAACAGGATCTGAGGTCAACAAGGTAACTTCAAGTTTAACTAACACTCACTCTGTCATCATCCCTCACTCAGTCAATATAAATCTGTCATTATTTGTCAGACTTGAATTAAACTCGACCACAGAGCAGCTTCAACCACAACCTCCTGTTCTCATTAGATTCAGTCCGCTCATTCAACAGTGACTGAGCTCCTGTCGTGAGCATCTCACCTGCACCTCCACATTTGACATAAACACCTGAGGAAGAGGAGCTCTTTAACTGGATCTCACCTGTTACCTGTCCTGTCTCACCTGAGGAGGACATGCTCAGGAAGGGGTTGTTGTCGTTGGAGGAGGAGGAGGGAGGAGCAGCACTGAAGTCGATCCCCAGGAGCTCCTCAGTGTACGACCTCCTCACCCTCACCTCCCTGCTCTGCTCCCATTGGTTGTCTGCAACACAGTGGGAGGGGCTTCATCAAGTCACTTTAAGCGCAAACAAACAGGCATGCTACAGTTAGCATGCTAACAATCATCTCAGAACAACAGGAACTTTACCTTTCTGTCCAGACACGTAGGAGGAGGTGAGGGAGAGACAACAGCTTTGTCTGGAGGAGGTGATGGAGGAGGTAATGGAGGAATGGTGGAGACTGCAGGAGGAGGATGTAGAACTATAAAAACTCTTTCACAGGAGCATGTCGGACATGATCAGTAATTGATTATCAATAATCATTATTATCAAGTCTAATGCCACAGGTAGTGTTTACCTCCCTGACCTTCCACCTGTCACTGACTGTGACACCTGAACACCGGAAGGAGGCGGGGGTTGTGCAGGACACCTGGCATAGAGGGGCGTATCCATCTGGAAGGCCCACCTCATCTCTGACACAAGCAGTGATAGGTCGGACACACCCTGACAGGAAGTGACATCGTCAACATTACCAACACATAAACAAGGACCAGGGCTGTGGTTGAAAAGTCTTTTTCTCTTAGGAAGGTTTGTAACTGGATGAAGTGATAAGTTGATAAGAGCTGTTCGAATTCTCTAATTGATAAGGAAAGGAGCTATCTCATCTCCTTTAGCATAGGAAACACTGGACATTCCTTTACAAAAGGAAAGGAGAAAATGTCGTCCCACAATTCCTTGGCACAGCAATATTTAAAGCAATGCACCTATGGATATATTGATCACACCATAATCCCGGCCAACCCATATATATACAGAAACATCAGAGTAGCTGTTTTATATTTGTGACACGATCCAGAACTGATGTGAATCCTGGTCTAAGCTCCAAATCCATAAATGTATGTCCAGATTTATAGCAACAATATCATCATAACAAAATACTTTTCTAGCTCTTCTTTCAGCCCTTGGTATTTTTACAGCTTCTCGTGTTCCTTCCTCTTGATGTTGCTGTCTTTTGGGATTGCTACATATATCACCACTGCCTTCTTCTGTTGTTTGTTGACCAACACGATGTCTGGTTGGTTAGCCATCACCAGTTTGTCAGTCTGGATCTGGAAGTCCAACAGGATCTTAGCTTGGTCGTTCTTGACCTTCCATTTTGACCTTGGGACTTCCAGTCCATACTCAGTGCAGATGTTCCTGTACACTATGCCAGCCACTTGGTTATGACGTTCCATGTACACTGTTCCTGCCTGCATCTTACACCCTGCTATTATGTGCTCAACTGTCTCATCCTTGTACAACCTGCACCTGGGGTCCTGTCTGGTGTGGTAGTCCCCGGCCTCTACTGATCTTGCACTGAGTGCCTGTTCTTGTGCTGCCCTGATTAGTCCTTCTGTGCTGTCTTTCAGTCCAGCCATTTCCAGCCACTGGTAGGATTTCTTGATATCAGCCACTTCTTCTATCTGTCAGTGATACATGCCATGCAGAGGCTTGTCCCTCCATGATGGTTTATCTTCCTCCTCCTCATCATCATCAGATTTCTGCTGCATGAGGTATTCACTTAGCAGTTCATCTTTGGGGGTCATCTTCCTGATGTACTCCTGGATCTTTGTTGTTTCATCCTGGACAGTGGTTCTTACCCTCACTAGTCCTCAGCCTCCCTTGTTCCACTTAGTGTATGGTCTCAGGATGCTGGACTTGGGGTGAAAACCTCCATACATTGGAGCTTCCTTGTCTTGATGTTGGTGGCCTCCATCTCCTCCTTTGGCCACCTTATTATACTGGTGGGCTATTTGATGACTGGCATGGCGTATGTGTTGATGGCTTGGATCTTGTTCTTCCCATTCAGCTGGCTTTTCAGGATCTGCCTTATTCTGTGTAGGTATTTGGCTGTGGCTGACTTGCTTGTGACCTCCTCGTGGTTTCCATTTGCTTGTGGGATCCCAAGGTATTTATAGCTGTCCTGAGCATCTGCAACGTTGCCTTCTGGTAGTTCAACTCCCTCAGCTCTGACCATCTTCCCTCTCTTTGATACCATCCGACCACATTTATCTTGTCCAAATGACATTCCGATGTTGTTACTGTAGATCCTGGTGATGTGGATCATTGAGTCAATGTCTCGCTCATCCCTGGCATACAGCTTGATGTCATCCATGTGGAGAAAGTGACTGAAGGTTGCTCCAAACTGGAATCTGTATCCATTCTTTGTGATGATCTGGCTGAGGGGGTTCAGGCCTATACAGAACAGCAGTTGAGATAGTGCATCACCATGGTATATGCCACACTTGATAGTAACTTGTTCCATTGGCTTTGAGTTGGCCTCTAGAGTTGTTTTCCACAGCTGCATTGAGTTCTTGATCTTATCCTGTTGATGTTATACATTTCCAAGCATTCCAGTATCCATGTGTGTGGCATTGAGTCATAGGCTTTCTTGTCATCAATCCAGGCGGTGCACAGGTTGGTCTGCTTGGTCTTGCAGTCTCGAGGGACTGCTCTATCGACCAGTAGCCTGTGTTTGGATCCCCTGGTATTACTACCTATTCCCTTCTGGGCATTACTCATGTGGGTCATGTGCCTACTTATATTAGCCACTACGATGCCTGACAGAAGCTTCCATATTGTGCAGAGGCAGGTTATTGGCCAGTAGCTGGATGGAATCGTTCCTTTCTGAGGATCCTTCATGATCAGGATTGTCCATCTTTGGATTAGCCACTCTGGGTGGGTGTCATCCATCAACAGTTAGTTCAATTGTGCTGCTAGGCGTTCATGGAGTGCAGTTAGATTCTTTAGCCAGTAGGTGTGGAACATGTCAGGGCCTGGTGCTGTCTAAGTCTTCAGGCCTGATACTGAAATGTTGGAGAAATCCCCTCCCATTGTGTAAAGCAATAAAAATCTATTTTTTCCACTTCACAAATGTATAAAAGCGTCCATATCAGGAAATACTTTACACTGATGTCTGAATATAATTTATTCTGACCCCTTGGTCAGTTTATTATTTTTATTTAATTATTATTTTAATGGATCGACTTTCTCCGCTTGTGTTTTCCTTTCATGTTTCTTATTTTAACAATTCAATCTAGATTGTTTTTGTGGTTAAAGGAGGATTTATCGCCCATGTGTTATAAATAAAGCTGGTTTGAAAAAAAAAGCCTAGTGAAAGTTCAGTCGGATTCTCTATGCATCACTGTTGTCTTTTCCTAAGTCCTTATGATCTCTCTGGGACATCTTTCTTTGACCTCATTATGTTTTCCATTGAGGTTGAGGAGAAGTGGTTAGGAAGGGAGATTATTTTGAGTTTTTGACTGCAGCCCAGCTATTTGTTTCAAAGACTTTGTTCAATAAAGATTTGAACTTAAGTCTTTATTAACTTCTTCAGATTCAATTTCACAAAGAATAAAAAATCTCAGACTTGAGGAATCTAAGTTAATGGTGAATAAACATAAGATAAGATAAGATAAGATAAGATAAGATAAGATAAGATAAGATAAGATAAGATAAGATAAGATAAGATAAGATTGCCTTTATTAGTCCCACAGTGGGGAAATTCACAGTGTTACAGCAACAAAGTGGCAGTGCAGAGAACAGGAAAAGAGAGATAAATAATAATAATATAATAATGTACATACAACAATAGTAGTAATAAACAAGTGTCTGAACAGTCTTTACTATTACGCTCTAAAAAAACAACACAAGCAAACTCTGGTCCTTCTCCTCATGTGATTTCAGACTAAGTTCATTTGTTTTTTTTCCATTGTTTGATTAACAGTTTCTCTAATACAACTGATGAATAAAGAATAATCCAACTCCTTTAACATATCTTCTAATATACAAAGTGAGGGTTTAAAGTTAAATTTCATCCCCGACATCTCTGATAACCAATATTCTCTATCTATCAACCTATAATTCCACGTTTAAAACAATTCTCGGATTAATTTAACAGTTATTTAATATTTTCCTTCACAGGTGAGGCTGTGATGTTGGTTATACGCGACTGATTCAGCTGGAGGATTCAATATGTGTTTTGTTTCATTCTATTCTCAACAGTGCATTTTAATCTTTTCAGTTAACGGTCAGTTCACGGTAAGAATAAAAATTCAAAATGAACATCTCTATTAATACTAGGTTTCAGTTCCTGACCCTCATCCTGAGTTTCAGCACAGGCCCTGTTCAGACCTGCATTAATATCCATTTCAGGTGATCCAACCACAGGTGTTCAGCTCTAAATCTGTCTAAATCTAAATCGGCCCTTCAGTAGAGGAGGCAGTCCTTCAGAGGACGTCAGTAGAGGAGGTGGTTTTTCAATGTGGTTCAGGACACATTCATGTTCACACTGCTAAAAGAATGTGGCCACATCTGGTCCAGACCACCTCAGAATGTGGTCTGAGTGATCAGATCTCAAATGCATCCTGAATGCATCTTGGGTGCGTTCATACCTGAACTTAGAGCTGACCACCTGTGATTGGATCACCTGAGATGATGTTAATACAGGTGTGAACAGGACCATATTGACACTCCCCACACAGGGAAAGGATTATGTATCTGATCTTGTCAGGGGACACCACAGGAACCCCCACGAAGAGCTGGAATTTGGACTATTTTGGTCTGCTACCTGGATGGGGACAACCATCCTAACTAATCCAGTCTGACTGGGCATGCTAGGTGAGACTTACATGGGTCCAGTTTTTCAATCCGTCCAGACTGATGTTGCCAGAGGCATCCACACAGGGACAATACGGGTTGATCACCATGGAGACAGACGGACAGACATAACAGCGGGGACGGGACACTGGGTGACTCTCATGAAGCCAGATGCACACTGGGATATTATACTCACTTCCTGCAGAGACATACACAACAACAAAGAGCAGAGAGACAAGACCAGACTGATCTGGGTAAGACTAATCCAGATCAGACAAGATCAATCCACCAAGATACTATACTCACCTCTTGTAGAGACACCAGAAAGTTAGAGAGAGGTTTTACAAAACCAAACCAGACCAGATTGATTCAGAATAAATCATACCCTAGACCAGGACATACTAGGCTAGACCTGACCAGATCAGACCAGAATGGAGGGAGTTATGTCTCTGACCTAATTTTAAACTTGATATCCATTTGTTCATTTTCTTCCACGTATCTGGGGTCAGGTCATGATGGCAGCAGGCTAAGCAGGGTCCACACATCCCTCTCCCCAGTTCCTCCTGGGTATTTCCAGGCCAAATGGGGTATATCGTCCCTCCAATGAGTTCTGGGTCTCCTCCCGTGCCAGGAAAGCCTCAAAAGGAAGGTGCTCAGGAGGCATCCTAATCAGGAGCTCCTACCTCTTACCTCTAAGACTGAGCCCAGTTGCCCTATGGAGGATCACTTATATCCACCTCTGTAATGAAGGCTTTGAACATGGCCCACTCAGATGTCATGTCCCAAAGCTCCATCAGAATGCAAGACAAATTTGTCCAGAGCTGGGAGTTGAAGACCCCACAGACAGGGGTTTAATTTGGGTTTGCCAGGTCTGTCTGGCTGCCTTCCCTGCTATCTGATCCACCTCAACACTGGTGGTGATCAGCTCTGCCTCTCTCTTCCCTGAGTGTCCCAGACAAACTCTGATGAGATGACCACAAAGTCAATAATTAATCCTTGACCTCAGCTATTCTGGTACCAAAAACACTTTTAACAACCTTGTGCTCAAACATGGTGTTTGTTACGGCCAGCAAACTTGATAACAGAAAGTGTGATTGTGGTGTGTGGACTGACTCAGGTGTGAGTCAGGTGAGAAAAGTAGCTCATTCAGCTGATCTGTACTGACCTGGACTGATCTGGATTGATGGGGAACAGTTTGAATGCTTTGGTACAACATGTTCATATAATTAAACTCTCAGGTGATGATGATGAGTTCACCTGGTAGTCTCACCTTCATAGTGAACAGGAACTGTTCCAGCCAGGTAAACCAGCTTCTTCTTCTCTTTGCTTGGAAAACCTGTGAAAAGAAACAGGTTCAGAGGTGATTGATTAGTAATAACCATTAATCATCAAAGAGTTGATTGATTGGTAATAAAACCCAATCCAGATCATAGAGGATCAGCACAGGTACACTGTAACCCAGTAGCAGTGGTGATACACAGGTATACCCCGTAGACCCTCTGAGAATGCTCCAGAATTTCAACATAACCACCTGAGGATACGTAAATTAGGGTTAGGGTTAACTGTTTTACTTTTATAACATAAGTTATAATATATATTTGTGACAGAACTTTAACCTCAGCAATTTGTTTATGTAAAACCAGGTCTGTGAATAATATGATGTCAAGTGAAAAGTTTATCAACTTCCTCTGAGGTGGACATCGCATAGATATATTAATATACTCTTTAATTGATTATATATTGCCACCTACAGCCTATATTATATTTAACGTCAAATCTAATCTACATCTAATGACTTCTTTGTTTCGACCCATGTATATTAATCACACTTTTGAGTACAACCTAAATTAGTTGTCAGTCAGTATTAGGCAAGGGGGTGTCCTTTATTTCTTCATATGGACGGTGGGAGGTATACAGCACGACTGTTTGAATCAATATGCTTTTATTGTGAACGACAGACAGGAAATGAACGAATGAATGAAAAACATTAGAAACAGTTCCATACTCACAGTAAAAATCCACATAGAGACGAAGATCAGAGAAAAATGACCGAACCTCCTGAAGATCAGACAGAGTCTCTGCTGGATAAGTGTACCGACACTGGGGGGTGGAGAAGGAGAGAAGGGAGGAGGAGAGAGGGGTGGAGAGGGGGAGGACGGTGGATAATTTAAGGAGTCAGATTAGGACTTGTTGTTGTTAGCATATTGCTAACTAAGCTAGCTAGGAGTTTTGAATAGATGTTAATGGAGTTCAATGTTAACTTCGCAGGCTAGCCACCTAGCAGCAGGTCAAGTGAGATGCCAACTTGTTTTCTGACCAATAAAGTTTGATTTTAAGCTGAAGGTGGAGGTTTAAAGCTCCGTCCTCACCTCCACCAGAGTCCGCAGCTCCTCATCAGCTCCGACTCGCGGCATTTTATCCTAAAGTCAGTCAAGAAACTCGTAACATTCACCGGCTAACAAGCTAAGAGCTGCTGCTAGGAGGCACTCATTTAAACACAACACACCCACGTCCGGTGTTAGGTTTTCAAATTAAAAGACAAAGCTCTGACGTTTCACCATGTTTGTTTCGTGTTTTATTTTCTTTTTCTTACGTTTTATTATTGGATTATTAAACTGTAAAAGTCTCTGTCCTGTCAAAGCCATGTATCTTAGCTCTGTGTGACAATGCTGTGTTCAAATATTATTATCTGCTTTTTAATTTTTTAATTTAACAGCCTAAGAGAATGTCCTCATCACTTATTCATTGTTTTACTAAAACTAAAATAAAAATGGTACGATTGTAAAGAACATTATCCCTGTTAGTTTTCTGACATAAATATCATGTACCGTTTTATTTTTGTAGAAAACATAACTGATGAAAATAAACATGTAAAGACAGAATAATAACAACAGTCATGTAAACCATTACTGATGTTAAAACGTGGACCTGTATCAGTGGTGGTGAATGAAAGCAGAAACACTTCCTTCCTCTCTCAGGTGTGTTTTTCTGAACAGGTCCAGCTCCAGTGGTTTACAGTGGACAGCTTCTGTTTGGATTTTCCACATCTGGTTGAGCTGCTGTTCATCCCTAGTAAACAGGTGATACCACTCAGCTGTTTTTACACCTTTCTTCATTTTACCTGGTTTCACCTTGAACTGGTTTGTCTGGTTTTGGTTGCTGTTATTTACTCTGGATCAGGTTGGAGACAGAACCTCAGTTGTTCATAGTTACAGTTTTTATGATGTGATATGAATGCAGTTTTAGAACACACCTGTCTGCTACCTGCTGACCTGTCACCATGTGACCTCCTGTAACAAATGACAGAGGAGCAGGAAGTGACTGTGATGCTTTATTGATCTGTGAATATAGATTATGAAATAATGAACAAAATTAACAAGAGTCAGCTGATGAGATTCACATTTAACTAAAAACTTTATCATTAGACTCAAACTCCCATCAGCCCCGGCACAGTAAGTCTCGCTGTCTCAGATGGGCGTGGCCCTCCACTCCTTGCCCTCGGTCAGAGCCCGTGGCTGG
The DNA here is from genome assembly GCF_046630095.1 of Trachinotus anak. Taxonomy (NCBI): domain Eukaryota; kingdom Metazoa; phylum Chordata; class Actinopteri; order Carangiformes; family Carangidae; genus Trachinotus; species Trachinotus anak. The sequence continues at coordinate 28,060,730 of NW_027273863.1, forward strand.
TGGATGAACACGCTGTATCGGACGCCCTGATTGGCTGCTGCCCTGACAAATCGGCTGTTTGCTGTCATGGTAACGGCTCTCAGCGAGTCTCCAGTGCCAAAGATCATGAGTGAGCGCTGGTTGACCTTGGCACTGGGTGTGAGGCGCAGTGTTCGCTCTGACGGCTGGTCATCCACCAGGTGGAGGCGGGCCAGCAGCTTCTGAGCACGCTCCTTCTCACCTGGCCCCCCCAGCGTGTCCAGGATCAGCTGGAAGTCAGTGACGGCAGCCCGGCAGGCAAATAGCTGCTTCCCTGCCATGAAGGCATCTAGCTGCGGCAGCACCTGCAGACAGCGCTCCTGGGCAGCCTGCTCTGTCAGCACAGGTTCCCTAAAGGTGAAGTGACAGCGGCCATGACTCAGTGATGACACGTACGTGATGAGCGTGGTGATGTCCAGGTTCACACGTCGACACTCCTCAACCTGCACCTGGGCAGGAAACGCCAGGCTAGCAACCACTGTGTCGCGGTCCACCCGGGTCAGCTCAGCCGCTTCCTCCTCCTCCCCTTCATGGTTATCTTCAGCTGCCTCCCTCTCCATCCCCTCCTCCTCCTCCTCCTCATCTTCTTCATCACTGCCTCCATCTGTCACCACAGCGTTGACGGCGACAATGTCCCCACGGACAGAGACACCCATGTCCCTGAGGCGGTCAGCCATGGGGCAGGAGACCCCGTTGTAGAAGGCAAAAACAATGTGGGGGTGTCGGTAATGAACAGGCTGCTGGCGGCTGGCCTGCAGGAAGTCCTCCGCCTGTCTGATGATGCTCTTGTCCCCGTACTGACCCCGCCCCTGCCAGATGTTGTGCAGAGCCTCCGCCTTTCTCCCCACCGCCTTCACCCAGGTGTGTCCCCCATTAGCCACCACATCCACCACCAGAGTCTGGCGGTGGCCAGAGGCGTCCTGGTAGGTGAAGACATGCAGCAGAGCCACCACGTCCTCCAGACTCTCAGCTGATTCCACAATGGCCGTCAGGTGAGTCAGGTTGGTGCTGTGCAGGTGAGACTCTTTGACCTGCAGCTCTCCAGCCTCCACCCGCCGCAGGAAGCGCAGCTCAGCTCGCAGTTTACCACAGAGCTTCTGGTGACCCTCCACACCCTGACACAGCTGCTCGGCCCGCTGCAGCAACGCCTGGGCAGAGCTGATCCTCTGCTGCAGCACCACCTGCACAGACATGACTCTGCATCACACCTGAGGAGACACAGACAGGTGGGACTGGTGAACACCTGGACACTGAAGTGAGTCATTTGTGATAATCATTGTTCTCGTTCTTCAGACATGTTTAATGCAGCAGAATGATACAGTAAACATTTTTATCAAACTAAAGAGACGGTGGCACACGGTTGACTGATGATATTATCATCTCTAACTGCTGTGCACTCCTGACCTCACCTCAAGTACCTAAAAATTGTACTTAAGTGCAGTAATTAGAGTAAATGAACTTAATTACCTTCCACCACTATTAATAAAATTACTGAGCCTTCAGCACACATTAATTTTTATATTGTCCAATGACCGAACAGGAAAAACTCTATTCCTGAGTGACAACAAAAACTAGAAGCTGATATCAAAAAGGTAAAAGACTAAAACTAAACCACCACAGACAAACAAAGACTATTAACATGAAATATTAAACTCTGTAGTACTAATGTCAACATTTATTTGTACAACAACTAATCCTCCATTGTCTCACTGCTCATGACTTAGTAAGCACCAGTGTTTGCTAACATTAGATCATGCTAACATTGAAAATGAAAGGGTGCACTATCATTATCTAACATTAGCTAGCTGAACTGTAACTTCAGCTACTACTTAAATTTACCAACAGTTTACTGAAAGTAAATGTAGGTAATACAGACTGGACTCAATTTGTATGTGCCACCCACCCACGCCCTTTAAGTTTTAATGTTCACGGTTTCTTTAGCTTTTACACTTGTTATAAATGAGAGAAGCAGGTATTTTCTGATGCAGCTGATGATCTGGTGTGGTGAATGAAGCAGGACAGGTTCATGTTGATCTGTGACTGTCTGAAATAATTCAGCTAAACCTTCCTGAAAAAGTGAAATATCTTCACACCATGATTGCCTGAAACCTGACAAACAGTGGACTGAAGATTCATATGTTCATACAGTACTGAGTGTTACATCATTTTAAACAAAAGAACAATGACAGTGGCTCGGTTTCACAGACACAGCTGTCAAACACACACACCCTCGATGAAGCTCATTCGTTTCTTTAAAATCTCCAGAGTCTGATTAGGAGTCTGGCTCAGCAGTTATTGTATAACATCAGTAGAAGGAAGGAAGGAAAGGAAATACGATCACATGATGATGATTTCATTTCGTTCACCAACAAACTAAGAAATCCCGACTTCACGCAGTCTATAATCTTTAAATATGCCACTTTTTACATGGAGTCTGGCGAGACTGGACCTGTCTGGTCTTCATCAGACACCTTGCTTTAACAAACTTCAGCTGTTAGCTTGTTAGCTCTGATGCTTTTCTCGTTCTGAAATGTGACGTCATTCAGCCATTCTAAAGTTTATTACGTCAATTTAACGATTATTAAGAGACATGGTCAATATTTCAAACGCAAATCGCATCGCGAAGACTCACGGCAGGAGAGATGTATGAATTTTAATCAGTGGGTTCTGCTCCAGATATCTGCTACCTGCTAACGCTAATGCTAATGCTAACTGACAGTTTTTTCTTCTGTTCCGCTGGCAGAAACGAAGATACTTCCGGCGGTGTTTTCAACGTCATTTCCTGTCACTTTAACTTAATTGCCTGTTTACGTCCATAGACTGTATTTAATGTTTACATATGGCTGGATTGGGGTTTCCTGGCAACTGCAACTACAACTACAGCGCCGGGACACAGGCTGAGGGGTCCCCCGAAAGATTATTTTAAGAAAGTTCGATATCATTTAACTAGAGAATTAGAGTACCTGTCTAAAAACGTTAAATACGAAACTTTACACTGGGCGTTTTCTCCAAACACTGACTTGAGTGCTCTTCTTCAGATATATATATATATCTGTGTGTGTGAGAGAGAGAGAGAGCTGCAGCTCTTTTTCTCTGGAGACGTATGCTGGTCTTGTTCTGACTCCTCTCTAACTACACTGATTGGAGACTGTGTTGTATCTCTTTGGTTAATACCTTTGTTCTACAAACATCTATATATATTGATGTAATGGTTTATGAATGTGTTCTTAAATATTATGATGAACATTTATATATTAGTGTATGGTAAGGTTTGCATCTACTGTGACAATGTTTTCTTTGGTTTTGAAATGTGCATAAATCTACTTAATATCAGAACATAAAAACCAAACATGAACATGAACATGATTTCACTCAGTGGGAGTTGCAGCACATTTGGTGTAAAAGAAGAAACAGAAACATAATGTGATGTTTCAGTCATTTCTCATCTGATCTTCAGTTTGGAGTCCAGTGATTCAAACTTCAGTCTGCCATTGTTTGACTGAACAGAATAAATATAGGCTACTGTATAATCAGATGTGGTTTCAGTGTTTGGTTTCTGTGATTCTGAGTTTCTGAGTGAATTAAAGGACAGAAGTTCAATACCGCTCTGTTTGAGGCATTTTTACTGGTTACCTTTGATTCAGATGTTTGGAAGTAAATGAACTGTTAACTGTTGATGGTATCTCAGCAATGTAAAGATGAGATATATTTTCCATAAATTCGTTAATTGACCGAGCTTTAAAAAATGTTTGTGAAGCTCTTTGTAAAGAACTGATGCTCAGAACCTGAAGACTTGAGACACAGAGAAAACCTCTAACACAGAACAACAAGAGACAAAATAATATTATCAGACAAGTTAAGATAAACGAGTTCCTCCTACAAACTGATCTCAGACCTGCAAGATCATTAACTTGAAAACACCAGTGTTAACTCTTGTTTTCCTTCTGTTTCTATCAGTTTTATACTGAAGTTAGCATGCTAACAGTTAGCTCTTCCCCAGTTGGACCGTCTGTCCTCAAGACGCAGACCAATTATAACTTCTATTCTTAAAAACACAATGATGACTGAAGCTCTTGGCAAGTGACAATCAGTGCTATCATCATCATCATCATCATCATCATCGTCATCGTCATCGTCATCGTCATCGTCATCATCACCACCACCACCACCACCGCCTGCTCCCAACAGGAAACCTGGTTCAGACAAGAACTTACAAACACCCTTTAAACATTGAACATGACAAAGAGAAAGAACTACCGGAGGTAATAAATACTTTTTATTGATCAGTTGAACAGAAGTTGATTGACAGCATGCTAAACAGAGATAAGGCACATGATGCTGTGAGGTCAGAGGTCAGGTGGCTTCAGACTGGTTACCTGCTTCCTTTGACACATTGGCTTTAAAAACACACCTGAGCAGGTGAGACACCACATCATAGACATAAAAAACAAACTAAGATTCAGTCCAATCAGGAGGCAGCTCACTTGGACAGACATAAACCGCTGCTACAAGTCACCTGGTTGTTCACCTGTCTGACGGGTCACCTGAAAGGAGGTCAGAGGTCAAAGCAGGAGGAGGCGAAGTCAGAGGTCAGGACTTTTCATCAGCTCTTTGCCTGTTTCCTCTTCTGAACAAGCTCAGCCAACATCTTATAACGAATCATACACTCCTCCTGAAAAAAATAACAGACCAATAATTAATCAATAATCAAGCAGTTAACAAACAGGTCTCAAAATGTGAGCCAGTGAGTCCAAAGGGTTCAGCTCTTTAATATTCATATTAATCTTAGTTTGGAAACTTAAACCTTTATGCTGATGACACTGTTTTATAGTGTTCTGTTCATCTCATAGACAATCTGATATTAATCGGATATTAATTAGATATCAGTCAGATAACAGAGTTGTATAACAAAGATTTTTTTCTTCAGATAAAGTCAGTTTAAGTGTCTGTAATATCAGGTATGTGTCTGTATCATATATTTCAATAATAGCACTGTGAAGTTTAATGATCAGGAGTCTGTGCAGTGATGACACTGGTTTAACTGTCTGCCTCCCCTTTCAGAGACTGTTTCCCGCTGTGCTCTAATTGGATACTGCTTGACTCCAATGAGCTCATCCAGATTTTAGCTACAAAGAAAGCGACCATGTTTGAAAACATGTTGCACCTGGGACAGCTGATGATCAGATGAAGGTGATCAGGTGCCCCCACACCTGAGGAGTGTGGATTTCATGCCGACTTGGGGGTTGTAATCTCAGATCTAAGGAATCTGCTACAGGATCCAGATCTGCCACTGACCCTCATCATCATTCATTTTATCATTATTCATTGGTGCTGTTATTATTAAAGAGTTCCTCTGTAGATGATGCAGTATTTCCTCTACCACTGTATCAGTCTTAGCCCCGCCCCTCCAGGAAATTAAAGAAGAAAAAATTTCAAATAAAAAAAATTTGTCAGAGAAGTGTGCACTGGCCTTTGTATTGATCAGATGGACACAACTCCAAATGAACAATCATGAGATATTCAATGAACATGTGGAGCTGTCCTGGTTTGGACTTCTACAGGTTTGATAAAACAGTTAACCGACCAGCTGACAGTCAGACTGACAGTCAAACAGGTAGACTCTCTACCTGTCTGTCAGTCCTCACCTTAGTCTTCCCAGGGACCACCTTGGCGATCCGATCCCAGCGTTCTGCGGTCCCTCTGGGGAACTGTTGCAGAGCAAGTTCCAGCAATTTCTGTTGGTTCTGAGTCCAGGCTGCAGGGTCTACCTTCTCCCTACTTTCCTGAGGCTCTGCCTCCTCCTCCTCGTCCACTGCTACTGGGTCAAAATCTCTCTGCCGACGACCCCTGACCTTCACTTCTGCCCCTTTTGCTGCTGCCGCTGAAGACTTCCTGCTCCTCCGGCGGACTGCTGGAGCTGTTTCCTCCTCTTCCCCTTCCTCTTCCTCCTCACAGGCCCCGCCCAGCCTCTGTGTCATCACAGTGTCAGCAACAGGAAGTGACCTTACAGGAGGAAGAGGGCCCTTCAGGTCTGACAGCTTCACCAGACCTGAAACAGAACACCAAGGTCAACTATAGGTGACAGTGGAATCAACAGAACCTGATACTGACAGTAGAATCAGTTACAGTAGAACCCGAGATTAGCAGTAGAATCAGTTACAGTAGAACCCGAGATTAGCAGTAGAATCAGTTACAGTAGAACCCGAGATTAGCAGTAGAAGCAGTTATAGTAGAAGCAGACTTCACCTGATGTGTGGCTCACATTGTCTTTCACCTGTTTGACTTTAGTTGTCACCTGTTGAAGGAAACAGATTCTGTTGGTTTCAGTTGTTTAAAGGAACAGTCCCACATTAAATTAGGTTTCAGTTTCATGTCCAGGATGAGTTAACCTAGCTTAGCGTGGGGTTTGCATACTGCCATGACCCTGGGAGGGTGAAGGAGGAAAACTGGTTTTAGGCAAGAGTCCAGATTTTGACTCTTTAACTCTTCTAGATTTGAGCGACTAGACGTCTGGGAGGGGACCTCACTTTGGTGCACCTGGTGGTCAGGCATACACCTGTGTGGGCCCTGTGGTTCCATCAGCTGTAAGATTGGACGTAAGGGTCAAGTGTACCAGTCACCCTAGGCTAGGGCTGGACGATAAATCGAATTAATTCGATCAATTAATAATTCGGTTGGCGCAATTTCCCAGACACACCTTTATGTCTGAGCGCCTCTGGGTAAACGAACAAGAAGCGTGAGCCATGGCAGCTGCAAAAGACGATGAAATAATATCAAAAGAAGGTAGTCGTGTTACTTCAGTCATATGAACATGGTTTGGTTTTGCAAGGTCTGACCTGGAATAGACCACTGTGCTGTGCAGAGTTTGTAAAAGTGCTGTTAAACAAAATGTGGTACCACAACAAACCTGCTCCAACACCTGAGACAAAAGCATCCAGTGGAATGGGAGCAATGTTTTCTCTTAAGTTCATGTAGGCAGAACAAAATCGATTTAAAATCGTGAATCGTCCAGAACAGAGAAAAAAAACTGCGACTTAATTCTTTAACCATATCGCCCAGCCCTACCCTAGGCTACAAAAACTGGTTGTAGGGATGTGCATCGTCACCACTGTGGTGGAGAGGGACCCAGAATTGATGCTATTGAACCATAATCCTGGAGAGGGGCTGGACTTTCCAGAATTGCCCAGGGTGACAGACACCAGAGGTTTAGGGAGGCCATGGAGGAGATTCTGGTAAAACATCACATGATTCAGGTGGGGGAGCAGACCTTAGTCCAGATTGTTTTCGGTGAAGAACTGCTGACCTGCAGTGATGATACTATCAGATGGTGGCAGAAACATTTGAGAAACTGGTCTGAACTGGACTGGACTGACTCGTCCCCACAGAGGAGGCAGATTAGGAAAACTTGTTCACTCACTGGATCAGATTCATGCTGGAAGCTCTGGACCACTGGTTGACTTTTCAGTGTCGGGGTACCATACCTTTGGAAAGGCAGACCAGGGTGGTGGTTCTCCTGTCTAAAAAAGGGGACCAGAACTTCAACTATCCAGGTCTCACACTTCTCAGCTTCCCTGAGACAGCTTCTGTCAGGCTGCTGAAAGAAGACTCCAACTGACTGTTGAACCTCAGATTCAGGAGGACTGATGTGGATATTGTCCTGGTCCTGGATCAGTGGACCAACTGTTTACTCCTGCACAGATCCTGCAGGGGTCATGGGTCTGAATGTGTTGTGTGGACCTGGAGAGGGTAATGACTTTGGTCCCAGGGACATCCTGTGGGGAGTTCTGAGTCCTTCTACAAACACACATGATACCTCAACTGATAACAAAGTTCTTTTATAAATCTTGTCTCAGTTCTGACCAGAGCTTCCTGGACATGGTCACTGACTCTAAATGGACACGGTCAACCTGATCACCAGTATGATTCAAACCGCACGGGTTTCGAACCAGTTTAAACTTACATCAGACACTGATCGTCCTAGTTCATGAGCGATCTTCTCCCATCGACCTGGAGTTCCTCCTGGAAATTTAACCATCAACCTGCTGAGGAGGCTGAGCTCATCCTCTGTCCAGTCAGCAGCCTGAGGACACAAAAACAGAGACATCACCCAGGTGTCCTCACACCTGTAGTCCACCACAGTCCAGTCTTTAGTCTGAGGACAGTTTGATAACTGATCAGTGACATCACACCTTCTTCCTGTTGGCTCTGCGGTCCTGCAGCCAAGTGTCCATCTGGTCTTCAATCTCCTCAATGGACGAGGTCTGGTCGTAGTTCTGGTAGTTCAGGTTCTCTGAGGATGGCTCGTAAACTGGAAACTCCACCTTCGGCTTCTTGAGCTTCGGCCTCTTTTCTCCTGAGATGACAGAGAGACAAAGAGGAAGACAAAGAGACGGAGAGACATAGAGATAGAGAGAGAGAGACAAAAAGACAGCAGAGGTCAAATAAAAACTGGACCAGGGACAGAGGTCAGATTCTGGATCATTCTGAACCTGATCAGTTGGTGGATTCAGGTGAAGGAGTCACAGACCAGCTGCTGAAGATCTGGTTTCTGTTCAGTGCCCTTAAATCTGTGATTGTCCCTAAATGCACCAAGTTCAACATTTTATCAAAAAGTTCCTTATCATTGATTATCTATCAGTATTGATTATTTGTCAGCATTGATTATCGTTCAGTCTGTGGGGTCAGGGTCAGAGGAACTACGGCAGCCTGGAGGCAACAGGTGTAAAGTGTTTACTGGTCACAGCTTCCTGTTCAGCTTCAGCTTCAGCTTCTTCTCTCTGCTGCTGCTTCATCTGCTGGTAGTCCTCATAGTACTGCTTCACTTCCTGAAACACACAGAGACCAGGACTGAGACCAGGACCAGAGAACAGGTCTGACCTGAGACCACTTAACCTCCTAAAACAGGGAGAGACCAGGACTGAGCATAGACTAAGTCTGAGCAGCGTTTCCCCTCCTACCTGGACGGTCTGAGGCAGGTTTTTGACTGACAGGTAAAGCCAGATGCTCAGCTTCAGAGGGAGGATGTCCTGCCAGTGAGGTCGGTCCTGAATCCTGAAACAAACAATAATCAATAAACAACACAAACAAACCAAAAACAGGAGGTCAAGTGCAGATGATGTCATAGCTGTACCTGTCGGTCCGGTCCTGGCCGATACACCTGAGCTCCTCAGCAGGCCTGGAACTCACCTTCTTCTTCTTCTCTTTTTTCTTCTTACTCAGCAGCTCGTCCTGGAAACAAGGAGGATCAACCATCAAGTTACATGACATGGTTTGTTCTGATTGGCCATTTTTGCTCTGCTCTGATTGGCTGTCTCACCAGCTGTTTCTCCAGGTAGATGGACCAGATGACAGCATAGTGTCCCACAGTAAGGATGAGGAAGAGGAGGAATCCCAGCTCAGAGTTACTCATCTTCCTCACTCGTCTGTAGTAGAAGACCGGCTGCCGCCAATCAGGAAGCCCATTCACCAGGATGTCATCATACCTGTACAGGTAAAGGTGAGACATACAAACACTGTCTCAGCTGTGCTTGGCTGAGAGCTGACTCTGCTGTGACTGGCTGAGGTCTGACCTGAGCTGTGATTGGCTGAAGTCTGGCTGTGAGCTGTGATTGGCTGAGGTCTGACCTGAGCTGTGATTGGCTGAAGTCTGGCTGTGAGCTGTGATTGGCTGATGTCTGGCTGTGAGCTTTGATTGGCTGAGGTCTGACCTGAGCTGTGATTGGCTGAGGTCTGGCTGTGAGCTGTGATTGGCTGAGGTCTGGCTGTGAGCTGTGATTAGCTGAGGTCTGGCTGTGAGCTCTGATTGGCTGAGGTCTGACTGTGAGCTGATGTGAACAGGTGAGACTCACTTGCGTCGTCTCTCCTCGTCCTTCAGAACTTCATAAATGGCAACAAGCTGAAAAGAAAATGAACAATGATGAAATGATTGAATCTGATTGGGCGGCAGGTGTGTGTGTTCCTGTCGTTGTCTCACCTGTCTGAACTGGGTCTCTGCATTTTCGTCTTTGTTCTTGTCAGGATGCAGCGTGAGAGACAGACGACGGTACGCCTTCTTTATCTCTGCAGCTGAGGCGTCCTGAGGGACAGAGAGAGGTGTGTTCACCTGTTACACTGTGAAGACTGTTGCACTGGTTCATCAATAAACTGATCCATAGAAATTATTCTACCTGTTTCCAGTTGGTCATGTCTGTTGTTTTTCAAAGTAAAAGACCACACCAGTTCTCTGGTATTTCAGTGTGAGGACACAATGACAGGTTGTTTAATGGACCAAATGATTGGTTAATTAAGAGGATGATGAGCCTATTAATCAATGAATCAATGAGTTAGATTAAAAATCACAGAACCTGGAGAATGAACAGGAAGAAGGGAACCGTTCATCTGGTTTAAGATAGTCATGAAAAACTGCGAACTGGTCCTTTAATATGTGACGTCATAGGTCCTGCTGAGACCGGCTGGCCCTAACCCGGGACCTGGTCTGTCAGGGTCTCTGACCACAGCCACACTAACTCTTTTCTGTGTTTCAATTACAGAAACCGGACCGTCCAACGTTAAACTGAGCCTCTGCTCTGCCGCAGGTAAAAGTAATCAGACGAGCAGCGGGACCCTGCGGTCTGTTTCACCTGCAGCACATGAGCATCAACACCTGAGCTCATCACACTGAAAGTGCTGGAACACAACAGCTGTTAGTATCAGCTGGCGGCTCAGAACCTCGGCTCTCAGCCGTTAGCATTGGCACCCCGTCAGCTGCTTCTGTGCGGTTACCATGGAGACAGTTAGCAGTTAGCCGTTAGCACGGACCTGGTCAACGGACAGGAACTGGTAGAAGGTCTGCGGGATCTCCTCCACTAGATCCAGCAGCTCCAGGTCCGCCTCCCAGGCGTTCAGAGGGGGGACCGCAGAGACCAGCAGGGTCAGGAAGACCAGCAGAGACCCGCACGGACCCGCACGGACCCCCATCACCACGAAACCGTTACAGTGAAAGAAAAGACACAGAGCGCCACTCGGTCCGTGAGCCAGCTCAGAGATCTGGTCCAGGAAAACACCGTCAGTCACATCCGGGGCACACCGGACTGTCAAAATAAAAGTTTTCTCTGTGACTCAGTCAGCAGCGACACCTGCAGGACGAGCGGGAAAGAAGAGCTCGAAGAAAAATCAGATCTCCAGCTGAACGGTGACCGGTTACTAAGCACCAATAAGAGAACAGTCACACCTGTGTTTACGGTTTATAAGTGTGTGACCTAGAGGAAAAATAATATTACATAAACCAGAGGAGATTAGAAGAGATAAATAGCCTAAATAAATGAATAAATAAATAGAAATTAGTAAAAATAAATAAATAAAGTAATGACAAGAGTGCTGCCCTAATCATTAAGAAAGGAAACACCTGGGAAAAATCAGTCTGGCTTTGAAAGATAAACTTGGTGACTGATGACAATTTATAAAGTGATTCAGCCTGTAACAAATTCACTGAGTGTTGGTTTTCTTTTTTATTACAGTTGTCTGTGAATAGCATTTTAATAATAATAATTTATTACTTTTCCAAAGATACTCAAGACCCCTTTACATGACAAGTTTGATGTAATAATAATAATAATAATAATAATAATAATAATAATAATACCTCAGTAGTATGAATTCTTTGTCTGATGTCAAAAAATAATATTTCAAATATTTCAAAAACGAGTCTCTGAAGTTTTATTTCATAACTTTTATTTTCTGTAGAGTTTACAAACACCAACACTGTAATAAACCTCTGAACACACAGTTTAAGTCTAAGGCAGTCACACCTCAGCTCTGTCCAGGCCCCGCCTCCAGCAGCCTCAGTGAGTGTGCATCCCGGCTCTGTGTCTGCTCTGTCTGTGTATGTAGAGTTTGCAGGATACTTTAATGTTGTATTTCTCTGCATTTTTTACAGAAAATACAGTAAATGCATTTAAAACTCCACTGTCTCCACATGCAGCTGTTGAAATGGTTAAAAATGGTTTTTTGTCATGTCTGTGTCATGTTCAGCCTGGACACAGAGACTATAGTGGAAGGTATCATTTTTGTGTCATATTGCTGGTATGATGTAAAAATGGCAGGCAGCGTGTCCACTCTCATCCATGAACATGGCACCGAAATGAAAACCAAGACGTTCTGCAGCCGCAACGCGCACATGACATCCAGTGTCTCCAGGGTAAATCCTGACAGCTGCTCACATCTAAAGACAATGAGTCATCAGTCACAGACGTTTTAGTCTCACAGTATAAGACGCTGTAAAGACTGGGATCTAATCTAACCCTAACTACTGAAGAAAGTTAAAGTCAACACACATCACTGAGTTCACACAGTAAGTCATATCTCTCCACGCAGCCTCTGTCCATATGAACACATTATTAATATTATTATTATTAGCAGGAGTTGTACTCTAAGTAGCATTGTGCAATAGCATTGTGTGTGTGTGAGGATTGCAAGGTTATGATGCTTGCTTTTGATAACTATAGGTTGGGGAGTTGCTGAAGTCTCAAAAGGGAGCAGGGTGTTACAGATAGTGAAGCCAAGGATGTGTGGAGGGGTTGTTCTTCAGATGCGGGGTGGACATGCCACGAATAGACTGCATAGGTAGAAGATGAGGATAAAAGTAGGCAAGGGCCCGGTTAACTGATAGAGGGGAGACAGCCCTGAGGGGATGGGAGGGTTGTGTCTGTCTCTGTCTTCTCTTCTCTGTTCCACACACAGAAAAATCAGCTGTTGCCAGGCAGGAGTGAAGGAGGTCAAATGGAGTCAGATAACCACGAAGGAGGCGCCTGGGCGAAGGCCAGTCGGGCAACAGCCAATGAAGAAGAGTTCAACCTACATTCCTTGCTTTCTTTGTGTAACAATAATAAAAAGACCGGGTTAGGGGGAAGTTAGTGTGTCAAACTTTGTGAACTGGCACAGCTGCATGTTGTTGTCAGGGAGAGATAGTTTGAACCCGGAGCTCTGTAACGATCCTCTTTTAATTTTGTGAAAGCTTGTTTAATAAATTAGTGAAAAGAATTCGGAATTCGTCTCCTGCATTAACTTCATCAAACGAACACGCGAGTTTACTTGAAATGAGAAAAGGCAGTAAACTCAACAGTAGCTGGTGGCATCATCTGGTGACAACTGACAAACACACCATCAACAAACTCACACACACAAGTCATGTGACAGAGACATATATAACCACGGGAGTATGTCTGCAGGACCAGGCAAAGAACCTATGTGACCAGTATAATGGGCCCCTGTGTCACAGGGCAGCAGACTGACCTCTGCAGTACCACCCAGTGAACACTGAGACTCTCCTGATTCTGTTTTCAGACACTGTTACGTCCCCAAGTGGTCCGGGGGAGTGGGGAGTAACAGTGTTAAAAAAACTGGGGAGAAGGAATAACCAGGCAACAATGGTAAGGTTGCAAATAAGGTAATTTATTATAAATTAAATAAGCTAACCAAAATCCTTTCACAGTAACATAAAACGAGCTCCGGGAAAATGAGTGGAGCCAGTAAAACCTGGGAAAGAATAAGTAACAATCAGGAGCAACAAACAGAAAAAAGGAAACACTCTCCCAGCCACAGGGAGTAACACGCAGACACTACCTCATGTATACACTCAACAAACCAGCCCACTGGCCGATAACAATAATCTTAGTGCTGTCACCACTTGTTCACTCGTGCACACAGCCTTCACGCTGCTATCTGACCCACTGGCCAAGACCAGGCCTCCTCAATCCTCCTTATACTCCAGCTCTGATTGTCAAACCAGGTACAGCTGTGCTGGTTCACCTGCTGGAAAAAGGGGAGGGGCCAAGGACAAAACACACACATACACCACTCCCGCACTTAACAGACACACTGAATGATTCAGTTTCTGACTGGACTACAAACATGGCCAACTTTAGGGAAGATCCTCTGTTTTAAAACGTTTGACTCAGTTGATATTGCTGTTTCTAGATCCAGCTCAGACAGGTCAGATACAGGTAACAGATGAAAAGGTGACAATTCAACACACCTGTACCTGACTCAACTGTGACAAAATAATCTAAACTGAAATCTTTACAAATAGAGGGAAAAACTGAATTGACAGAGTGTAATAAAATAAACACATTATATCCAATCTGTAATATTAAAAATCTAATGAAGTTTAATATCAGACTCACTGCCTCTGTGTGGAAGAAAATATGTCTCAGCAGATTTTGAAACTGTAAAGCCTGTGAATTTCTATCACTGTTTTTTTTCACATTGAAATTATCTATCTGATTTTTTTGACTGCAAATTCAACTTGTGAATTTTTCAAGAGCTAATTTTTCAGTGTTCACATATTCAGAATGAAAAATTCAAGCATTAAAAATTCAAATCATACATATTCAAGTTGCTCAGATTCAGATCCCAAAATTCAAGTTAAAAATTCTGATTCAACATTCAGGATACCAAGTATAAGCAATCCATTCTGTCTCTAATTGAACCAACATCCAGCCAATCAGGTTTCACTCGTGAACCATAGCAACTAATATTCATGCAGAGATGCCAAGATTGAAAAGCATGAATGTAGAAGGTCCTATAATACATCCATGTGGAAAAATGGCTAATGCTATGCTGCTAGTGGAGCAGCTGATGTCGGTCTCCAGTCGTTTGCCACTCATGCTCCACTGTCACACACAGTTTCCCAATGACAAACTTGACGGTTGTCATCCACCGCCAGACTGACGCCCATAAGTTTGTCTCGTCTGCTCTGTTGTTGGAATATGTTTGATGCTTTGACACTAAAATTACACTCAAATAATTTCTTAATCTGAGTCTAATTCTGAGCTAAAGTAGCCTATGTTAGCCTAGCCACTGAAGCCAGTCTCCAGTCAGCAACATGAGTCACTGCTTTGTATGAAAATTTCTGTTTTGATTTGACTCTATAAATAAAAGTGACTTAACAGCTCTGGGTTTGGTGGTGATAATAAAACTACATCAGGTGTAATCATTACATACATAGTCACTTCAGACTATCTGAACATAGGTCTGAGGTCAATGTCAATCATGGCTGGGAATGTCACTATGAAACAGTTTATCTCACTGGATCAGTGTAAACTATCTGTGCCCTTATATAAGAGCAAGGATTAATTGGGGGAAGAAATTTTTCCAGCAGTTTCTTGATAGAATAAATCAGACTATGAACAATGCCGACAGCTCTGTGTTTAGTGCCTGTTAAATGAATGAATTAAAGAAGTTACCAAATGTGTATAATAGTGTCCCCTCCTGACAGACATAGATCCCGCCTGTAGATTCATCACCAGTGTTGGTATTTACAGTAAAACTGCATCAGGTGTAATCAGTACATATATATAGTCATTAGACTATCTGAAGATAGATCAGTGAGGAAATAACCTGAGGTCAATCATGTCTATGTTGGTAGAGAACGGCTAACGCTACGCTACAACCAGTTACTGATTCAAAGTATTTATGGTGAATAATTAGGGATGTAACGTTGTTGAATCAGCTAAAAATCGATATAAATGTGTATAGATTAAAACTGGTTGAGATAAAAATAAATTGCAATACAATTTTCACCATAACAAAGTAAAAGGCATAATCTACTTTTGATTTCAGATGTCACTATGTGTTCGACGTTGTACATCGCATTCAGTTTTTGGTAGGCTGTTCAGACAGAACGAGAGAGATGGCAAGCAATTTTGAAACCCAGCTTTAAGTCAGCAGGGTGGCAACATTTTGGCTTCCCTGTGTTTACGAATGAAAACAGTGAGGAAATCACAGACAAGCTAAAACAGAGTGTAAATATTGTAGGAAGCTGATGTCACAAATAGCACAACCAACATGATACAGCATGTCAACCAGCATCATAGTGAGCTCAATTCGCCACCACCTAAGTGAAAATTGCCGAGAGGACAAACCACACTGAGAGGCAGGTTTGCAAGTCTTCTTGCAACAGCCAGTGCAAGGGCCAAGGAGATTATGACGTGCATTGGTGTTTTAATGTATATAACAAATTATTTTCTCAGAAGAACTTTCACTGAAAGCACATACATGCTTTTTTGTGAGTGTTGTTCTTGTGATAAGATGAGGTCTCTGCCTCATGCTATGTGGATTTGCTTAGTTCTTTCCCCACTGTTTACAGACCAACTTCCCTGAGGCGGAAACAGATGAGGGAGGAGCACGTACCAGTGCCCCTACACCTGCAGCAGAGCAACCTGCTGATGAGGCAGACACAGCAGAAGCTGAGCTGCAACAACCTCCTCCCAAGAGGATGGCATTGGAAGATCTCCGAGAAGGGATTTTCACAAAACCTGCAGAGGCAGCACAGATCAATCACATGAGTGATGTCCACTCAAGTGGTGGAGGGAGAATGGTAAGATGTATCCACTGCCTAGCAAAAGCATACCTCACTACACCAGCCACCTCTGTTCCTAGTGAAGGGGTTTTTTCAACCGCAGGGGACATTATGCAGAGATCTCAGCTTCCATCTGAGAATGTTGACATGTTGATTTTCTTAAGGAAAACATGTAAATATAAGGGTACACATGCAAGACTTAGTTTATTTACTTATTTACTTCTTTTCTTTTTATTTAGTTATTTTGATGTGGGATTTGTTTTAAAAACCCAATTTATTTTTATAATTATCTTTATATTATTTTTTTATTCTTTTTTTGTTATTTAAGGTAAAATACAATTTTAGTTGCAGTTTTGAAAAGAGAACACAAATGGTGCTTTGCACAGTATATAAATAAAGAAACATTTTCCAGTCATAATTTGTCTGCCACTCATTCTGTAAAAAAAAAAAAACTGAGAAAATCGTGAAATGTTTCACAAGAGCACAAGAACAGAGGAGAATGCAGATTGAGAAACACTGGAGTCCACACTTTAACCATGAACCCCCTCATGGTTTCCATAGAGGTCTGCAAGCTTCCTGAACCTTGGCCCCCACTCTCTCAGAAAGTCATAGTTCTGCTCAGACTCTAACAAGTTCATTGAATTTAATGAATCCAATGAGTCTAGTGAGTTTAATGAGCTGAGCGAATCTGCAGTCGACCCGTTGCCTTCAAAGGCATAGGTCTGCAGAGAGTCGTAAGGGGGTGCTGTCTGATCCAGGTCTGCCTCTTGCAGTTTGTCTTTGATGAACTCCTGGAACAGCTGGTTTTTGTCCATGCTGGACTCTGGTGTTCTGGGGAGTCCTGGCGGGTGGAGGTTGGGGTCTCGGAGGGTTTGGATCGTTTGGTTCAGGTGTCTCAGAGCAACCATGTCGAAGGCCTCAGTGTCTTCCTCACCTCCGCCTTCATCATCATAACGGACGATGTTCTCACGAATCTCTCTCTCATCGTTCATCATCAGAGGCTCCCTCTTCCTGTGTCTGATGGCGACTGTTACCATGACAACACCTGAGGAGAAAGGATAGGGCCGAGTCAAACTACTCACACTGTATAGATAAAGTTAACAACAATCAGCTAACAAAAGCTGCTTTATATTCAGATCCTTCTTAAAATGACCAAAATTCAGCTGGAGTTCTGCCTCTGCCAACCAGTCACAGTTAATTTTGCAATGTCACAGTGACCTTGACCTTTGACCTTTGACCACCAAAATCTAATCAGTTCATTTTTAAGTGAATGTTTGTACCAAATTAGAAGTTCCCTCAGAGTGTTCCTGAGAGACGAGAGATGTGAAATGAGTTAAAGGAACAGTGTTTTTGTTTTGTTTTAATTAATCACAAATCTACTGCTGTCATGACTGTAGGTGGTTGCTATCATGATTGTGGGTTGTTGCTGCCCTGTCTTAGGTCATACCCAGCAGTGTGAGGACACAGGTGAGGATGGCGGCGGCGGCGACAGTGCTCAGTCCAACCACCAGCGGCGTCGCTCTTTGGCTGCAGGAGCGCTGGTGTCCATCAAGGTCACAGTTGCAGACAGTGACGGACAGCGTGTTGGTGCTGCTGAGAGATGGACTGCCGCTATCTGAAATCACCACTGTCAGGAAGTGAACCAACTGATCCTGCTGCAGGAAACCACCACGCCGAGTCAGGACGGACGCTGTGTTGTCTGAGGACATACAGGATTAAATACCTGAGTGATGTCAGCAGGTAGAAAAACCCTGCTGGACCTTAAAAAAAAAAAAAAAATCACCTGAGCTGAGAGAACCTGTTCAGATTTAGGGGCTTGACAACATATTCGGGTCCAACCATTCATTGAACGTGCTCATTTTTTGGTGAATGATGAAATGAACGTATCTGTTTGCAACTAATGAACGTCACGCACCAGAAGGTGGCGGTAGTGAACCAAAGAGCTGTTTGCCAACTGCCAAAAAAAAACACCAGAAGAAGAAGAACTGCCTGCCTGCCTGCCTGCCTGCCTGCCTGCCTGCCTGCCTGCCTGCCTGCCTGCCTGCCTGCCTGCCTGCCTTTTTTTTTTTTTTTTTTGGTTTTACAGCAACATACAAGGGTTTACAGCACTCATCATGTGTTGCTGTGGTGTCTAGTGCTGGCAGCAGAAAGAGCACAGCTGACGTCAGTTTGTATGAAAATCTGAAGACTTTATGAACAAATCAGTTTAGATTTCAACTGAGAAAATCTGAATAAAAAGCCATCAGTTACGAATCTGAGACGACACCTTGAGGTGAAGCGTCCTACCAGTGTTAAAAATCTTCTGAGTGAATGATGATCAGAAGAAATTGTTAAGACAGAGTAAGACCATGAACCAACAGAGCCCCCCCAGTCAAACTCATGGACACATAAAACATACACTCACATTGTTTTTTCTTATCAGTGATTTGATGGTGGGATGAGGAGGTGGAGGAGGAGATTCATTTTAACCTTTGTGAACTGAACTAACTGTGAAGAACACTGAACACTGCATATCAATATATATGTCTGTTATTATTATTATTATTTTTTTTTTTAATTATAGTATAATTATATATATTTTTTTATAATAATTATAATTACAGTAAATAATTTTGAGTGCAAACCGATCTTTTACAACATGATCATCACACTAACAGTGTTTAATCCTCCTGGTTCTATATTTTACTTCTGGTTAAAGCTGAATTAACTGGTTCTCAACTTTGGGGACAAGTACATGAAAACAACTTTCTCTGTGAATGAAGTTTGTTTTGTTGCCACGGAGATACTGTCCAAAAAAAGCCAGTAAGTGGACCTTGAGTTAAGAATGTTCTGTCACATCTATTTCTAAACTAAGATTCTGTCTGGTTTAACTGTTTCAGGTCTGAGCCTATACCTGTGCAAAGTGTAGTTATTTAAGGTCAAACTTTTAAGGTGGACTGTACCTTTGTTGTCTCTCAGGGTGAAGTTGAGGTTTTCAACAGCCTCATTGGTCAAAGAGAACAGGAAGTGATGCCCATCTTCTGGTTCATCTCGGTCCACAGCGCTGAGAGTCTCAATGATCTGATGGTCAAATGTCAAACACAGAAAACACGATGATGTACAAAATGACTCAGAGAAATTATTTGTTAAAACACAGAATCTCTAGTTCATGATTCTGATCAGCCTCCCTTTACAACAATTACATATTTACAAAAAAAAAACTACAAATCACTTTGATTTTTTGTGTTTCAGTCCATGAATTACAAATCCACTCTGCTTTGTCCTCTGCTGATCATTATATGAACTCTGTTTTGTTTTTTTAAATCCTGGTCACGTAATCAGATTAGAGTAGCAATGATGGGACCTTTGAATAGATGAAGATCAAAAACAATCTCAAATGATTTATCTCAGTAGTAATATAGAGGTCAGAGGTCACACCTGACAGACTATGCTACCCAAGTTAATCTACCACTTCAGTATTTGGCTCAACAGCACTGAGGCAGACCAACATCTGCATCAATATTTACTGCACTTTACTTTATTGTCGTCATGATCTGCAACTAAAAAGGACTCCTGGTTTGAACTTTGTTTATTATTTCCTATTTTATTTAGAAATATCCTTGTGTGTCATAGTTTTACTTGCTTTCTTTGGTTGTGTCTGAAATCACACACTCATTCACTCCTCCCTCCTCACTGTCCAGACAGTTCTCCATAGCAGATGATACACTGAGCTTATCAGTTAAATTGAAAAACACTTTCAAACACTACATGGGTCATTTTCTCTGCACAGTTTTTCAGTCTTTCACCAAGTACAGTGCATGATGGTAAATATTTCTTGGTTAGTGACCATCAGTTGTACACCACTTTTTATGTTGCATTGTGGGATACTATTAGACCACTATATAGGGTATAATAATTCTCACTATACATTTGGACAGCACTACAAAATGGTGAACTCACTGTGTAGTGGACTATAGAGGGAGTGGTGAGTAATTTCAGACACAGCCTTTTACCTGCCTTTTTAAGTCATCTGTTCCAGTGTGGATCACCTGTTCATTTTCTGTCAATTAACCTTTTATGTTGCTGAGTTTTGGCCTTAGGCTTTGGACTTTGATTCCTTGCCGACCCAGATCGGATTTTGTTTCACCTGCAAAGTAAGATTCTTGTATTTAGTATCTAGTCCAAGTACAGGTTTAGCAAGGCAGTGAGAGAAGCTAAACGACTGTACTCTGAGAAACTTCAGCTCCAGTTCTCAGCCAACGACTCTGCTTCTGTCTGGAAAGGGCTCAGACAGATCACTAACTACAAACCTAAACCCCCCCACTCCATTAACGATTTCCGTCTGGCCAATGATCTGAATGAGTTCTACTGCTGCTTTGAAAGACAATGGGACAAGCCTAACACTAACCTCAGAGCCACATCAGAACCCCCCTCCTCCTCCCCTACCAAAGGAACGTCTCTCTCTATCCTGGAGAGAGATGTCAACAGGCTTTTTAAGAAGCAGAACCCCCGCAAAGCAGCCGGTCCTGACGCTGTCTCTCCATCATCCCTGAAGCACTGTGCTGATCAGCTGTCTCCGGTGTTCACGGACATCTTCAACACCTCACTGGAGACCTGCCACGTGCCAGCCTGCTTCAAATCCTCCACCATCATCCCTGTCCCCAAAAACCCAAGGCCCACAGGTCTAAATGACTACAGACCCATTGCCCTGACCTCTGTGGTCATGAAATCATTTGAGCGTCTTGTCCTGTCCCATCTCAAATCCATCACTGACCCACTCCTGGACCCCCTGCAGTTCGCCTACAGAGCCAACAGGTCTGTAGACGACGCCGTCAACATGGCTCTCCACTTCATCCTCCAGCACCTGGACTCCTCAGGGACCTATGCCAGGATCCTGTTTGTGGACTTCAGCTCTGCCTTCAACACCATCATCCCGGCTCTGCTGCAGGACAAGCTCTCCCAGCTGAGCGTTCCTGACTCCACCTGCAGGTGGATCACCGACTTCCTGTCTGACAGGAGGCAGCACGTGAAGCTAGGAAAGCACGTGTCTGACTCCCAGACCATCAGCACTGAATCCCTGCAAGGCTGCGTTCTTTCTCCTCTGCTCTTCTCCCTGTGCACTAACATCTGCACCTCCAGCCATCAGTCTGTCAAGCTCCTGAAGTTTGCAGACGACACCACTCTCATTGGACTCATCTCTGATGGCGATGAGTCTGCCTACAGGTGGGAGACTGACCGTCTGGTGACCTGGTGCAGGCAGAACAACCTAGAACTAAACGCTCTGAAGACAGTGGAAATGATAGTGGACTTCAGGAAGAGCCCAGCCCCACCCACCCCCATCACCCTGTGCAACTCCCCCATGGCTACCGTGGAGCATTTCCGCTTCTTGGGAACCACCATCACAGAGGATCTCAAATGGGAGCTGAACATCAGCTCCCTCATCAAAAAAGCTCAGCAGAGGATGTATTTCCTGAGGCAGTTGAAGAAGTTCAACCTGCCAAGGACTATGATGGTGAACTTCTACACCTCCGTCATTGAGTCCATCCTCACCTCCTCCATCACCATCTGGTACGCTGCTGCCACGGAGAGGGACAATAACAGACTGCAGCGTATCATCCACTCTGTGGAGAAGGTGATTGGCTGCAATCTTCCATCCCTCCAGGACCTGTACGCCTCAAGGACTCTGAGGCGTGCAAGGAAGATTGTAGCTGACTCCTCCCACCCTGGACACAAACTTTTTGTGACACTCCCCTCTGGCAGGAGGCTGCGGTCCTTCAGGACCAAAACCTCTCACCACAAAAACAGCTTCTTCCCATCTGCTATTAGCCTTATCAACAAGGCTAGAGAGCCCCACTGTCACTGATCCCCCTGATCCTCAATTGCACCAATCACCAGAACAAATTCCTTGTATGTGAAAACATACTTGGCAATAAAATTGATTCTGATTCTGATTCTGATTTTCTTTGTCAAAAAACTTCTGAACTGTGCCTGCACTGTCTTTGTTGTCTGCATTTGGGTCCAGTTGTCCTAAGTCCTGAAGGTTACCATGTCTCAACATGTAACTAAATTGCTAAGTTAATGAAGTTGAGGACTGATATGATTTCACACTGTCAGTTTAATCTGTGAGTTGCTTAGTTCACAGCTTTGCTCAGTGTGAAAGTGTCTGCCTGATTCTGCTGCCATCATTTCTGGTGAGTGATGTATAAAAAAGGGTTTTATTGTAGACTGTAAGATGGACCACAATTACGGTTGGACTGTACAGCAAATAAATGACTCACAGGCAGGTTTTGCAGGTGTAACCAATGAGGCCTTTTATTTATCCCTTTTCTGGAGCAAGCATCCCAGCATCAGACCAGCAACACACAAGTTGTTAAAATGGTGCCCTTTTGTACTGTGCACCGGCCAATCACCACGGGAGACTCCACTCACAGGGGTCCAGTGCTTGTTCACAGATTAACACCTTTTTTCTTTTCTTACAGCCCCACACACACATACATATTCTCACACCCCCATACACACATATTCACTTCCTCACTATCAAACGAAACCCAAACCCACACTCCATCTACTACAATAAAATACACATTTTCTGAATCACCCCACACCAATTTACACTTGGTTTAGCCCAGAACTATAAAACATGAGGACCGTTGTCAGGGGAAGCCTTTTGCCCGAACACCCTGCAGACAAAAGACTGGTAAGTAGTTAACCCATTTATGCTCCCTCATTGCACCTTCACAGACTTATTGCACATACACATTACATCAACCATTACATTATTTCAGCTCAACTCCAAGCCCATTGTCTTGTTCCTTAACACATGGCTGCACATTTACTCACATGTCCCTCTTTTCCAGGTGGAGCTGCGTGGCCTACACAGCACCCGCCATCCAATAACAATTAAAAGAGGACAAACCCATGGACACAAATATTCCAGTCAATTGTGCAAAGTCTAGCTATACCATGTGCAAAATGCAATGTTGTCAAATGTATTGTGCCAATCTTCAATAAAGTGCATGTGTTCCTATTAAAGTGTCTGTGCAATTACTGAGGTGCATATGTTCCCATACCCCTAACAGTCAAAGTGCATGGTGCCATATTTACATTGTCAGGTGATGAAGTGCTCTTTGTCACATAGACAAAGCAAGGGACATAAACATATACTAAAAATATTGGTGTAAAGGAAATATTCAAAGAAAATCAATCAATCAATAGCTGGCCATAATGTGGTGAAAGTTTTTGACGTGTGAAGCATTTTCCCAGTAACCACTCTGTCAAATTAAATCTCACTAGCCTTTACAGTTTTTGAGATATTTAGAGTCATGTTGTGTTTGCTGTTTTTATTATCAGACTTTTTTTTTTAACAGTAAATATTGTGGGTTTTTTTGTTGTTTTTTTTGTATTTGTGTTGATTTAAAAATGATTATTTATTCAAATAAAACAACCGATTCAGATGCTAAAATGAACATAATTATGATGGCAGCAAAAACTCAAACAGTAAGAAGTTAAATATTAAAATGTACGGTCTGTAACATACCTGTCCAGGTTTGGTGTTCTCACAGACGAACATTTGGTATTCTATGGCGAAGCTTGGAGCGTTATCGTTAATGTCTGTCACAGACACCAGAACCACAGCTTTCCCCACCTGAGAAGGATCCACTGACACACAGACAAACATCTGTCAGATGTCTGTTACAGACAGGAAGTTGTCAGAATAAATTGGCCGAAGACATTATTAAAGTCACATTAAAATCTGACTTACAGCTCTCTGTGGCGAGGATGGTGATGTTGTGCAGAGCAGAGATCTCTCTGTCCAGAGGTCGGTTTGTTCTGATCAGACCTGAACTACTGTCAATGTTAAAGTAATGCTCCACATCAGACCTCCTGTCTATAGAGTACCTACAATGACAGTTACAGATAGTTACAGTCAGACAGATACAGCTACACACAATTAGAGTCAGACAGTCACAGTCAAGACAGATACAATTGCCCTCAGTTACAGTCAGACAGATAAAGTACAGTCAGTGACAGACAGATACAGTTACAGACAGTTACAGTCAGACAGATACAGTTACAGACAGTTACAGTGAGACATTTACAGTTACAATCAGTTACAGTCAGACAGATACAGTACAGTCAGTGACAGACAGATACAGTTACAGACAGTAACAGACAGATACAGACAGTTACAGTCAAGACAGATACAGATTTATTTAGTATCACTGATTTAACTTCATACCTGACAGGACTGTTGGTGGCATCTGGGTCGTGAGCTGAAACTGATCCCACATCTGTTCCTACTGCAGCAGCCTCTGAGATCACCATCTGACTGATGGAGGAAGAGAAGACCGGTGGCTCGTCCTCGTTTTCCACAAGCAGACGAATTGTTGCCATGTCACTGAACGGACCCACAGACAGGAAACGGGTGTCCACATAATGATTGGACGCCTCAACATGCAAAGTGTAGCTGGACTTGGTCTCGAAGTCCAGAGTCTGGAGGGAGGAGAGGGAAACTGATATGACGGTTGTTGTTCCAGCTTGGTTCAGTTGTTAGACTAACAAAACATGTGATGAGATAATGAGCCAGAAAAACATCATCCTTCATGAGAAAATCATGGTCTTCCGCTCTGACAGAAACAGCCGCAGACACTGTCTTTCTGTCAGAGCGGAAGACCATGATTTTCTCATGAAGGATGATGTTTTTCTGGCTCATTATCTCATCACATGGGGACTAGTGGCTAGTGGCTAATCCATTAAAATGATTTTAACCACTGGAGGTTATATGGTGTAACTGACACACACACTGTATAATATTTTCATTTTAGTAAATAATGTACTGCTGAGCCTTTCTGTGTGTTACACTGGCCTCACCCTACAGTCCAAAGACATGCACAGTAGGTTAAATGGTGATCCTAAAGTGCCCATAGGTGTGAATGTGAGCATTTGAGCAAATACAAGACCTACTTATAGCTAGGCTGCTGGGGCAGCAGGAACACAGCAGGATCGCATCACTTAATTAGCACCTACACAGGTGAGTATCAGGTAATCATATCATCCACATTCTGCTTGAGGTCCTTTATGCCACTTTACTCAAATTAACATTAGTATTCAAATTAACATAACTCAAAATAAATGTTAAAATACTGCATCCTACAGATTTTCCTTATTTAACATAAAAACAGGCTCCAACAGGGACATATTTACTTCATGGAGCCTGATTTCAAAGGACTTACTAAAATTTCCTGTGGAAGAAGAAATAACAGATGATTTTGTTTTTGCAACACTGACATAAATCTAAATTTAAAACTAAGTGTTTCCAGCAGCTGTTCAACAGTGGAGGACCCTCCTCTGGGACTGACAAAAAAACTAATACAACACAGAACTGTAGAAACTGATACAATGATCAGACCCAGTTTAGAGCTGCAGATGTTTTGAGAGCTGATGACTGAAATCCTCTGAATCAGTTCAAAATCTGGATGAAGACACTAACAAAACAGAGAGAACACATCTGACCAAGAACAAGAATATTGGTCCATGACAGAAGACGAACATGTCAGTGATTTCCAGGAAGACACTGGTCACCAGTAACCTCTACAATATGTCTGGTACCTGCTATAAGAAAACCAGGTCCTGCTACACAGAAACCAGTATCTGCTACCCTGGAACCATTTCCTGCTGCATGGGGCCAGTACCTGCTACACTGGGACCAGTTCCTGCTGCACTAGAACCAGTACCTGTTACACAGAAACCAGTAACAGCTACAAGGACACCTACTATACTCGAACCAGTACCTACAAGGATATTGCTAACTATTGCAGAGTCACCAGTATGTTCACCAGCCCTTACTGGAAAGTATGTTCTATAAAGAGACCAACCTCTCTTTTAGTGTGCCGAGTCCTTACAGGTAATGAACCAGTACCTTGTTCAGGATGACCATTCCCTCCTGTGTATTTGGATCAGTGTGGATCCTGAAGGTTCCCAGTCCGTCCCCATCCAGGATCCTGTAGTCCATCTCAGCGTTTGGACCAACATCCAGATCGAGAGCTTTGATCTTAGCAACCACAGCTGACACCAAGACAGACTCTGGAACACTGAATTGGTAACTCTCTGTAGGAGACAGACAGGTACACAGACAGGTAGACAGACAGGTCGACAGGTACACAAACAGGTAGACAGACAGGTACAGCTATTGTCACACACCTTTGTAATTAAATGCCTCTGTGATGTTTCAAACATGTTTACTCCACGACTTTAACAACAGGAAACTCATCAGCTTCATGTTGTCATGGACTGGTGAACAGGTAAACAAGTAAACGAGTAAACAGGTGAACCTGTCAGGTGGTTTCATTCATCAAACTCCTGAACACTGGTTTATTGGAGCCTTAAAGCTGTTTAGGAGTCTGCCTGTCTGTCTGCCTGTTTGTCTGTTTGTTAGCGACAGTAGAGGGAACTGACCCAGTGTTTGGAAATCCAATAAAATGACTCACTATTTCAGCTCCCACACAGACACACATAGGTCAGGTGCTCCGAGCTCACCAGCCTGAATGCTCCTGATCCTGATCTGCTGATGTGACGTAGCTGTCTGCAGGGTGTTGGTGGGCTCTGAGCATGCTCAGATCAGCTTTCTGTGATCAACACTCAGGCCTGAGTAAACACATTTGTCAGAACCTGACTTTTCCAAAAACCAGATGACACACAGTGAAGCCCAGCTCTTAGGCTCCTTGTGGTCTGAGGGTCTGGTGGTTTGTCATAATTAAAGGTCAAAGGTAAGACTCACTGCGGGGGAAACGAGGAGGGTTGTCATTCACATCTGTCAGTGTCACAGTAACGGAGGTGGTTCCTGACAGACCCCCTATCTGACCAATCATGTCTTTGGCCTGGATGACCAACAGGTACTGATCCCGCACCTCCCGATCCATGTCAGCTAAAGCCGTTCGCACCACACCTGCAGGACAGGTAATTCACAGACGTCATCAACACTAGGCCACTGATTGAGTCCCCAGGTTCTCCAGTCAGTGTTTTACTGAAATTGTTACAACAGTTCAGTTACATCATCGTTGTTTTCTTCACTGCAGCTGAACAAACATTAAACACTTTAAATCAGCTGATTATCACCACATTTCAGCCGATGAGAGGAGACGTCATGTGACTGAAGCAAAGCAGTTTATACACAATGCGTAGATACATGGTGCATTTAGAGCTGCTTATCACAACATAATCTACACACACACACACACACACACACACACACACACACATACACCTTTTAATCTGATCTGTCTGACTTTCCCCTTAATTGCTGAATTGGAAGCTACAAATCAGAAGCTAACTGAGTACCCTATCATATCAAGAACTACATCATATGTATGTCCTTTTTTAAAATAGTCTCCTATAATTTCACTCTCCACCTCCATTCTTTCAAACTCATGTTGAAATTCCTTTAGAAACACTATTGAGAGTATGTGGAAGAAATAGGAAATGACATGCAATTGTCTATAGGGGCTCTGTCCAATCACAAACGAGGTGTTGTCCTGCCCTTTGCGTGATTCAATTCAATTCAATTCAATTTTATTTGTATAGCGCCAAATCATAATATACATTATCTCAAGGCACTTTACAGGGTAAGGTCAAGACCTTACTTTGTTACAGAGAAAAACCCAACAGTTCCCACAACGAGCAAGCGCTTGGCGACAGGGGGGAGGAAAAACTCCCTTTTAACAGGAAGAAACCTCCAACAGAACCGGGCTCAGGGTGGGCGGCCGTCTGCCTCGACCGGTTGGGTTTAGGGGAAGATAGAAAGAGGGGGAGGGGGAGGAGAGGGGAGAGAAGAGAGAGAGACCAGGAACAGCTGTGTCGGTAATGGCGTTATTAATAATAAAGACAGGTAATAGTAATAGTAAAGATGAGTAGTGGTGGATCTGGATCCTGCTGTTCCCGAGGCAGAGATACCTGCAGAATGAGGACAGAGAGAGGGAGAGAGAGGAGAAGCACAAAACTACGGGAGAGAAAAAAAAAAAAAAAAAAACAAAGTTAATGGCATGAAGTCATTGAGAGAGAGCGGGGGAGAGAGACAGAAATAGGGAGAGAGCGCCCAGTGAATCATGGGAATCCCCCAGCAGTTTAGCTCTATAGCAGCATAGCTAAGGGATGGGTCAGGACATACCCGAGCCAGCCCTAACTATAAGCTTTACTAAACAGGACAGTTTTAAGCCTGATCTTAAAGGTAGAGAGGGTGTCTGCCTCCCGAACCCACACTGGGAGCTGGTTCCACAGGAGAGGAGCCTGATAGCTGAAGGCTCTGCCCCCCATTCTACTCTTACTAACTCTGGGAACCACAAGTTGACCTGCATTTAGAGAGCGAAGTGTCCTATTGGGAAAATAGGGAACTATAAGCTCTCCAAGGTACGATGGTGCCTGACCATTAATGGCTTTGTAGGTGAGGAGGAGGATTTTAAATTCGATTCTGGATTTTACAGGGAGCCAATGCAGAGAGGCTAACACAGGAGAGACGTGATCTCGTTTCCTCGTTCCTGTCAGTACTCGTGCTGCCGCATTCTGGATCAATTGGAGGCTTTTTACTGAATTTTTGGGACATCCTGACAATAAAGAGTTACAGTAGTCCAGTCTTGAGGTAACAAATGCATGAACTAGTTTTTCAGCATCCTTTAGACATAGAATGGGTCTGATTTTAGCAATATTGCGCAGGTGGAAGAAGGCTGTCCTAGAGACTTGCTTTATATGTGAAGTAAAGGACAAGTCCTGGTCAAAAATGACACCAAGGTTTCTGACTGTAGCACTGGAGGCCAAGGTGATGTCATCCAGAGTCAGTATATTATCACATAGTGTATCTCTGAGGTGTTTTGGGCCAATTACAATAACTTCAGTTTTGTCTGAATTTAAGAGTAAGAAATTACTGGTCATCCAGATTTTTATGTCCTTAAGACACACCTGAAGCTTGGCTACCTGGTTAGTCTCACCTGGCTTCATGGATAAGTACAGCTGGGTGTCATCTGCGTAACAATGGAAATTCATCTGGTGCCTCCTAATAATGTTTCCCAGAGGAAGCATATATAGACTGAAGAGCATTGGTCCTAGCACAGAACCTTGTGGAACTCCATGACTGACTTCTGTGATGATAGAGGAGTCATTGTTAACATGAACAAACTGGAGTCTATCTGACAGATATGACTTAAACCAGCTTAGTGCGGTTCCTTTGATGCCGACCATATGTTCTAGTCTCTGTAATAAAATCTTATGATCGATGGTGTCAAATGCGGCACTAAGATCTAGTAGGACAAGTATAGAGACAAGTCCATTGTCTGAGGCTATGAGGAGATCATTGGTAACCTTAACCAGAGCTGTTTCTGTGCTATGATGGACTCTAAAACCTGACTGAAAGTCTTCAAACAAACCATTCCTGTGCAAGTAATCACATAACTGGCTTGCAACGACCCTCTCAAGGATTTTGGAGATAAAGGGGAGGTTGGATATAGGTCTATAATTGGCTAAAACGTCAGGATCAAGAGTAGGCTTTTTAAGTAGAGGTTTAATTACTGCAACTTTAAAAGCCTGCGGTACATAACCAGTTGATAAAGATAAGTTAATCAGACTTAATATAGAGGTGTCAAGTAAAGGAAAAACCTCTTTGAACAACCTTGTTGGAACAGGGTCTAGAAGACAGGATGATGGTTTAGATAAATAAACTGTTGAAGTGAGCTCAGGGAGATGTACAGGAGAGAAACAGTCAAAATATAAGCCAGTTACAGTTGACTCTGAGGCTGCTGAACTGGACAATACATCTGAACCAGCTGTGGGGAGGAGATGGTGAATTTTTTCTCTAACAGAGACAATTTTATCTGTAAAGAAGCTCATGAAGTCATTACAACTGAGGGCTAAAGGTATAGATGGGTCAACAGAGCTGTGGCTGTCTGTCAGCCTGGCTACAGTGCTGAACAGAAACTTGGGATTGTTCTTGTTTTCTTCTATCAATGATGAATAATAGGATGTTCTGGCTTTACGGAGGCTTTTTTTATACGCCAACAGGCTGTCTTTCCAAGCCTTTAAAGATTCATCCAGGTTAGTAGAACGCCACCTTCTTTCTAGCTTCCTTGAATTTTGCTTTAAAGCTCGTGTTTCTGAGTTGTACCATGGAGCTAGCCTTCTCTGACTCACTACCTTCTTCCTCAGAGGGGCCACAGTATCTAGAGTTGCACGCAGTGAGGCTACAGTACTATCAACAAAATCATCAACCTGTGTGGCTGTGAAGTTAAGAGAGCTGTTCCCTACTGCATTGATACATGGCAGTGGGCTAAGTACTGATGGGATCCTTTCTTTAAATTTGCTAATGGTATTGTCAGAGAGACACCTGCTGTAATAGATTTTTTCCCCAGATGCTGTGTAGTCCATGACTGAAAACTCAAATGTTAACAGAGAATGGTCAGATAAAAGAGGGTTTCTGGGAGAAACTGTTAGATATTCAATGTCAATCCCATAAGTCAGAACCAGATCAAGGGTATGATTAAAAGAGTGAGTGGGTTCATTAACATGCTGAGAGAAGCCAATTGAGTCTAATAATGAATTGATCTGAAATGTTATTTTGTTTTGTGAATTGTTGTTTTGTTTTCTAAAATGTTATTTAGTTTTCTCAATTGTTGTGTTTTGACCTTCAGGGCCACCATAGGCTGTTTTCAGGTGAGTTCAGATGTTCTCTCACCTGTCTTTGGCTCCACAGAGAAGTATGGCTGACCCTGTAGGATGCTGTAAACCAGTCTGGCAGAGTTTCCATAAGTTGGATCATCAGCATCTGTGGCCACCACAGTCACCACCGACGTACCTGTAGAGACAGAACACAGTGATTCACCTGAACACAACATCTGTATACATCTGGATACACCTGAATACTCCATTTAACAAACTCAGCAGGTGTGTCACTGAGTAGGGAAAACCTGTTAGAAAACAGGTTGGTGAACAGGTTGGTGGTGAACCGTCACCCAGCTGCCTAGGTTTTCTGGCTGCTTGGGAACTGCTGAGGGGAGAGTACAGAAGAGGCTACAGAAGGCGGTAAGGAGGTGCAGAGGGAGGTACAGAAGGACGTACAGAAGGAGCTACAGAAAGAGGTGCAGAAGGATGTACAGAAGGAGGTACAGAAGAAGGTACAGAAGGAAGTACAGAAGTAGGTAAGGAGGAGATACAGAAAGAGGTAAGGAGGTACAGATGGACATACAGAAGGAACTACAGAAGGAGTTACAGAAGGAGGTAAGGAGGTACAGAAGAAGCCACAGAAGGAGCTACAGAAGGACGTAAGGAGCTACAGAAGGAGGGAAGGAGGTACAGAGAGAGGTACAGACGGATGTACAGAAGGAGCTACAGAAAGAAGTATGGAAGGACGTACAGAAGGAGCCACAGGAGGAGTTACGGAAGGAGGTAAGGAGGTACAGAAGGAGCTACAGAAGGAGGTAAGAAGGTAAGGAAAGAGGTACAGAGGGAGGTAAGGAGGTACAGAAGAAGCTACAGAAAGAGGTACAGAGGGAGGTAAGGAGGTACAGAAGAATCTACAGAGGGAGGTAAGGAGGTCCAGAGGGAGGTACAGATGGAGGTACACTGTAAACTAAATATGAAGCACATGGAGCAAGAGAGAGAGAGGGAGAGAGAGAGAGAGAGAAAACATTGCTAACTGCTAAGCTAAAGTAACTAGCAGCTCTGAATAGCTGTGGTTTAAAAGGAAGGAGTGTGATCGAACAGGACTAGTGTTTGTCACATCAGCACCTATAGACTCAACAAAATGTTCTTTCTGTCTGTCTGCTATTAAAACAAACCTCTCTGAACTTCATGTATTCATCATGTTCATGGTCTCATGTTGTCATCATCTCTATAGACTCAGACTGGAAACAGTCTGGCCAAAGATGGAAAGAACAGCTGATGGAAGCATCATCAGAGGACAGATCTGACCTGGTTTAGGTTCAAGCTCACCTACAGGAGATCGCTCAGCCACTCTGGCAGTGTACGGTCCATCCAGGAACTTGGGCTCATTGTCATTGATGTCTTGGACTTTGATGATGAACTGGGACTCGGGTTCGACCGGTAGGTTAGTGTTTCGGTCTCGAGCCTGAGCTCTCAGGGTGTAGTACGCCTGCTGTTCCCGGTCCAGCCTCTTGGTGGCATGGATGTCTCCTGTGTTCTCATCAATGGTGAAGATGGATGTTGCACCTTCACCGTTCAGGACGTACCTCACCTGCCCATCACCTTTATCCAAGTCAGAGTGGAGCTGCAGGGACCAGAAACCAGTTAAACCAGTTAAACCAGTTAAACCACCAGAGGAAACCAGTTAATCCATCAGAGGAGACCAGTGGAGGTAAAGGAGCAGGAGTCAGACTACTGGTCTGTCAGAGTTAGAGGTTTCATATGGAGATCATTAGCTTAGCTTAGCAAAAAGACTGGAAGCTGGGGGAAATTGCTAGCTTAGCTTATCTTATCTTAGAGACAGTTAGCCTTTTCTCAGAGTTACAAGTTGAATGTTGTTTATTGTCATTTCCTTAAGTTGAAATCTGCAATTTGAAGTCATCACAATAAATGAAGCTTGTATTTCCTGATGTGATGTAAACCAGAACCAGCACAGACTGAATATGAAGAAAATGTCCAACATCATCTCCAACAATAATTAATTTTTTTTTCTCTCCCCCATAGTTTGTGCTTCTTCTCTCTCTCTCTCTCTCTCTCTCTCTCTCGATTACTTTATGCCATTAACTTTGTATTTTTTTTCTCTCCCGTAGTTTGTGCTTCTCCTCTCTCTCTCTCTCTCTCTGTCCTCATTCTGCAGGTCTCTCTGCCTCTGGAGCAGCAGGATCCAGATCCACCACTACTCATCATTACTATTAACCACTGTTACCTGTCATTATTATTGATAACACCATTACCTACACAGCTGTTCCTGGTCTCTCTCTCTTCTCTCCTCTCTCCTCCCCCCACCCCCCCTTTTTCTCCTCCTAAACCCAACCGGTCGAGGCAGACGGCCGCCCACCCTGAGCTCGGTTCTGTTGGAGGTTTCTTCCTGTTAAAGGGAGTTTTTCCTCCCCCCTGTCACCAAGCGCTGCTCTTTGTGGGAACTGTTGGGTTTTTCTCTGTAACAAAGTAAGGTCTCGGCCTTACACTGTAAAGTGCCTTGAGATAATGTATATTATGATTTGGCGCTATACAAATAAAATTGAATTGAAATTGAATTGAATTAATAATCACATGGACACAGTTTCATATAAACACAATATAAATAAACACACGGGTCTGTCAGTCAACACTGTGAAATCATTCAGTCTGTTTTCATCTAAAGTTTTATCCGAAGTTTCATCTAAAGTTGTTTCATCTAAAGTTTTATATAAAGTTTCATCTGTGAGGACATGTTGTCTGGTTCTCGCCTCTGCAAATGTCAGCTATCAGAGGCAATTTGGGGTTCCGTGCCTTGCCCAAGGACACTTCAACATGTGGACTGGAGGAGCCTGGGATCGAACCACCAACCTTCTGATAACTTGATGATCTGCTCTGTGCGTGTGTGTGTGTGTGTGTGTGTACAGCCTTCTCATGTTACAGAATATGAACAGTTGTGTCGTCCAATCAGAGACCAAATCAGATCTGAGGCCTGAGGAGGTCAATAGACCACACACACATAGTCATAAACCTTCTCTAAGTCCACAAAACACATGACTGGTCCACTGATCCAGGACCAGGTCAGAATCAACACCAGTCAACATGCGGTCCAGTCCTCCCCACGTGCATGACTGTTTATGCAGCATACACTTACCCTGACACTCCCCTCTCCTTTGTCCGTTTCATCTCAGGAAACTGTCACCTACACTAGCCCCCCCTGCCATTTTCCCCTGGCAGCTCTCTCTCCAGTCACAGTTGTTGCGTATCACCCCATCCCTGTCATTACTAGCCACGGAGCGCGTAGGCAGCCAGCAACCAAAAACATCATCATTACCAGCAGACACAACACCACACAAACCAGTGGAGTGAACAGTAGTAATCTCAGTTTCTCAATCTCTCTTTTAACTCGCAACACAAGAAAACCTCCCCAGTGACTTTCAACATGGCACCTTTAAATGTTAGGTCTCTTTTAAACAAGACTTTTCTTATTAATGATCTGATTCTAGATAATAATATTGATTGCATGTTTTTAACTGAGACTTGGCTTAGCACTGATGGACCAGTTACCCTCATTGAAACCACACCACCAAACTACAGTTTTTCATATTCCTCCAGGACTGGTTAAAAAAGGAGGGGGTACAGCAACCATTTTGTCAACATCACTGGTTTTTAAAGATGTTACATTGGATGAATACCTTTGAACATCATTCTATTGTTTTTAGCAGGCCTCCTATACTGTGTATGTGCGTTTACAGGCCACCCAAGCGATCACTTTTATCACAGAATTCTCAGAAATACTTTCAATCATTCACACCAATTACAGCAAAGTATTATTTTAGGTGATTTTAATCTGCACGTTGATAATCAGTCAGACTCATTTGCCTTAGATTTTTTTAATTTACTAAACTGTATGGATTTTATACAGCATGTTACACAGCCCACACACAACAGAGGCCACACACTAGACCTGGTAAATAACACATGGCCTGTCTGGACACATATCCTCCATTGTAGATGTAGATATTTCTGACCATTTCTGTGTCTTTTTTACTGTTAATGGTTTTGTGCAACAGGATATTCCAGAGCAGACAGTCAGGAAACACTATCTTAAGTGGCTCCAAATTTTATTGAGCTTTTAAGTGACATTCCTACAGACGTTTTTATCTTTGTCTTGTGATTTTATTGTAGATAGTTTTAACAGTAAACTCAAATCAAACATTGACACAGTGGCCCCAGTAAAACTTAAAAAGGTCACTATTGATCCAACACCACCATGGAGAAATGAACAAATCAGACAATTAAAGAAAAAATGTCAAATAGCAGAAAGAAGATGGAGAAAGAACAAACTTACAGTTAATTATCAAATCTATAATAAAGCTACTAGACAAGCAAGACAAGCATATTTTACAAAACTGATAAGTGAGAACCAGAAAAAACCCCAAATCCTAAATCCTAATAAAATAGCTACAATTAGGTCAAATTTAAATTTAAAATTGGTGTAGTGGTACTCGAGATTGGTCAATTTTTCAAGGTCTTGGTCTTGTCTCAGTCTTGGACGAGCTGGACTCCGGATTTTTTCTCAAGACGTGGTCTCGACTGGTCACCGCAGTGACATCCTGTTTTAACTGCAACTGAGTGTGAAAATCCCACATTCAAATGCAACCAATAAAGTTTTTTACTTAGTTTTAACGCCACCACTCGCCCCCTACGTGCCAAGGATGAGGAGACAAGGGAAAAAGGAGGGAACCGTCTGCGGCCGCAGAGGTGTCCAAATCATCAGTGATACGATTTGCTTATTCAACACACAAAGAGTTTATTTGCAGATCGAGTGGAAAGAAAAAACACTCAGCAGCGCATAATGTCTGGAAAGCAACTTTAACTGAGACGGTCGAACTTTTATCGTCACCTTGAAAGAAAACATAAGGAAAAGTAAGTGTCAAGCTAGCAAAGCTAGCTACAAACACAACATTAATATAGTTAATAAGTAGCTTTATGTGCTCTGTTTCCCCTTTCTTACCATAAGCAAAAGTTTAACACATGACCAACAATTTGTCAGCGTTATTTAATTTCTCAGAAGCTAAGCTAATGTTACAGGTTAGCTTGCTAATGAGCCGCCACTGGCA
Source organism: Trachinotus anak (assembly GCF_046630095.1). Lineage (NCBI taxonomy): Eukaryota > Metazoa > Chordata > Actinopteri > Carangiformes > Carangidae > Trachinotus > Trachinotus anak. The sequence continues at coordinate 28,096,823 of NW_027273863.1, forward strand.
GATTGTTGGAGTCGGTCTTTAGCGAAGTTACATTTATAAAACTCATAAAATGACAGTCACTGGTGTGCTTGTGGTTTTATTTGATTTGGTAATTATAGTTACACATGGCATAGAGAGGATTACGTATAATGTGCAGTTTCATCATTAAACATCCTACTTCACCCCTTTATAAACACTGTTCAAGGTACATGACTTGAACGGTGGTAATTTGGATTTTGAATACACACAGATTATTTAATATTTTACCTAATCCAAAGAAGACAGCTCTGTTGCTTGTGCTGTGTTTTGAGAGTCGCAAGCTCCGTCCTTCTCTCTGTCGCTTGCTCACCCAGTCTTTGGTTTATGTAATGTAATTCAATAACTTAAAGATAATTACATTTTTCCAACTAAAGCATATGCTTGTGTAACCATCTGAAAAACATTGTTGCACCAGTGTCAAAAGTGACTTTACACTTTAGCAAGACATTAACAGGTTCTGTGCTGTGTTATTCTGTTCAATCCATACTATGTTACAATTAAATATGGTATAGATTTTATATAAATATATACACCTGAGATACTTTTGCTTTCTGTACATCTTGCACCATTCTGAAAAGTATTGCCCTTTTGATGTGATTGATGCTTGTATAAGCAGAAATCTTAAAGGTCCCCCCCCCCCCCTGTATTTCAGGTTCTTGGAGTACAAAGCAGGGCAAGAGACAGATGTTTCACAGTCAACTATTGCCTCCTTTACCCAGACTGTGCAGGTCAAGCAAACTATTCTGGAAGAGCTGGAGACCCAGTCATCTGTGTCATTAACAGCTGACCTCTGGTCTGATCACAGGCTACGCTCTTTTCCTGGTGTAACTGCACATGTGTGCTGCAAATCAAAGGGTTCCTACGCACTTGAGTCCTACCTGCTGGACTGCAGGCATTTTACAGGAAGACACACTGAAGAACAAATTGCTTGTGCCTTTGAAGAAATTATGGAAGAATATGGTATTCGTCAGAAGATAAGCTATATCATTACAGACAATGCTGCCAATATGAAATGCACTTTCAAGGTCCAGATGCCACAGCAGCATTCTGATGAAAGTGAGAGTGAGGAAGAAAATCTGGATGATGAACACCTGTGGGAGGCCATGAATTCAGAGGAAGACAGAATTACCCTGGTCAACAGTTGAGCGTCTCTCCTGTTTTGCTCACTCTTTGCAATTAGTTGTGAATGATGGCATGAAGGAGGAACATCTCTCTTGCTATTGCTAAAACGTCCCAGTTCACAACACTGTTACATAGCAGCTCACAATTTAAAGACAAGTTTGAGGCTATGTTTGGCAATGATAAGACTGTTCCAGCAGCAAACACTACTCGCTGGAACAGCACCCGAAAAAACATACAGGCCCTGACATCTCTGGATCACAAAGCCCTCTCTGAAATCTGCAGCAAGGACTATGAAAATCTAGTATTTACTGCTCGAGAGTGGAAACAGCTCAAAGAACTGACTGCAATTCTTGCACCATTCTCTGAGGCAACAGACCTGACAGAAGGAGAGAAATCAGTTACAATAAGTACGGTGGTTCCAACTGTCCTGGACCTGAGTACACACCTACTCAAGGTGGAAAAGACCCATATACAGTGTCGGCCATTAGTCAGGGCCCTTCAAGAGTCTCTGGTGAAAAGATTCTCTGGAATCTTTGTGACAACAAACATTGCCAAGAAGAGTGGAAAAGAGGAACCTTTTTATCACAATGTGCACTTTTTGGCTACCATGCTGGATCCACAGTTTGGCCTCAGCTGGGTGGATCTGGATGTTATCCATGGGGAAAGTGCGTCATCATCAAAGAAGAACTGAAGAAGACACTCACAGGTTAGTACGTGTTTTTATCCAGTTACTCTTTTCCATTTTGACAAAAATTAAGCAACTGTTTAACTCTTTACATATAACTCTAATCTTTCTCAGTCTCTGTTGTTTATTTTGTGTTTTTCAGATACTTTGATCTTGGAGTCTGAGAACATGGACGGTGTAGGAGATGCGACAGCCTTGGGGGCCACTGATGTGGATCCATCCAGTGACTCACCACCAGTCAGATATCCACGCCTTCTGTCCCGCTACAAGGCTCAGGCCAGGATTCAAGTATTGTAACACAGATCAGCAAGTACTTTGATGCCATCCAGGACTCTGATGTTGACAATGCTCTTGACTTCTGGGCCAAATACCATGACCACTGAGCACGTTTAGGTCACAAAATGTTGCAATCTCTCATCTTTCTAAAATGCAACCACACTCTAATTTAAACTCACTAGTATAGTGGGTAGTTTGCCCTGCTGCTGCACTGAGCACTGTTCGCTTGTTTATTCCAAGTTTATTATTATTGAACATTTCATCGCATTTTAAGTCTGACACTGCACTTTCCAGAAACACACCCACCACGTGTAAACTAGATCGGACAAGCGGTTCTCTTATGCAAAGGACACACACTCGCAGATTTCTTTTCTCAGCGATTTGCTGCTTGTATGCGTTTCCATTTTGCAGTTTGTTCTGAAGAATAATTTTCAGGTGTTAATTTTTACCAAGATTGGAGTCATACTGCCTCACCACTTTTGACATGAATCATTTTGAAAAATGACCAAAAAATTCAAATACAGTAAATTTGTTTTGTTTTTTTCATCAGAGACTCACCTTTCAAGTGTTGATATATTCTTCATGCATTGATTGTGACAGCACTCACTGGTTGCTATTTTTGAAAGCACCGTGTAAAATGGGGAAATTATTTTCCACTGCAGGCCTGTTGGCTTTACATTTGAAATAAATATATTTTTCAATATGACTAATAGACTAATGCTTCTGTTTATTACTGACCATATACTGATCATACAAGTTAATACACACTGTTTAATTTGCCAGTAATCAGTGACTGTTTGGGGAGTCATAATGTAGCAGCAGTAAGGTGTTTTTACATTTCTTTTTCATTCTACCCCCAGTATCGAGCCTTTCTAAAGGTCAGTGATATGGAATTGCAGTGCTTAAGTTCAGAGTATTGTCTTCTGTCACTGAGTATATACTGTACATCCATTTGTATTTTACTAACATTTCTAAACAGTGCTTTTCTTTTTACCAGAGGAATAATGTAAATGTCAAGCCATATGATTATTATGATTACAGTAATGGTCTTGAAAATGGTCTCGTCCCCCCCTTGGTCTGGGTCTTGGACTTGGTCTCGCCCCCCCCTTGGTCTTGGTCTTGACTTGGTCTCGCCCCCCTCAAAGTCTTTGTCTTGTCTTGGTCTTGGTATGCTCTGGTTTTGGTCTTGACTCGGTGTCAGGCTTGGTGAGCTTGACTACAATACTAGTTAAAAGTTAGTTAAAACGAGCAACCTGTGTTTTAGATCCCATTCCCACATCCTTCTTTAGAACAATTCATGACTTTTTAGATGAACATGTTCTTAATACTGTAAATTACACCCTTCAGACCGGTGTTTTCCCCACTGCTTTTAAGAGTGCCATGGTCAAACCCCTCTTGAAGAGAAATAATTTAGATGTCTCACTCCCCAGTAGCTACAGACCAGTGTCCAACCTGCCATTTTTAAGCAAAATTTTAGAGAAACCTGTTTTTAAACAGTTGAATGATTTTATTAAGTCAAACAATATCTTCCGGTTTTTGAGCCAATCACAGCACAGTGACTGCGCTGGTCAAGGTTTTAAATGACCTTAGACATAATATGGACATGAAAAAAACTCTTGCTGCTGCTTTTGACACAGTAGATCACTCAATTCTTTTAAATAGACTTCACAAGCTGGTTGGCATCTTGGGTACTATTTTTAATTGGTTCAAATCCTATCTTACAGAGAGCATCGATGAATGTACATCAAAAAGCTATGAAGTGGATAGTGGTGTCCCCCAAGGCTCAATTTTAGGTCCATCTCTTTTTAATTTATACATGCTGCCTTTTGGAAATGTCATCAGGAGGCACGGTATAAACTTCCATAATTACGCTGATGAGACACAGCTGCACACTGCTGTGTCTCCTGGTGACTCAGGGCCACTTGATGCCCTTTTTAACTGTATTTTAGATATTAAGTCATGGATGGCAGATAACTTTCTCCAGCTCAACCAGAATAAAAGCTCTTAATTATCGGTCCTGAGGATCAGAGAGAGAAGATTGACAAACTTCAAGCACTCGCACTAAAACCCAGTCAGCAGGTGAAAAATCTTGCTGTTTTATTTGACTCTGATCTTAACTTTGAGCCTCACATTAGCACAATAACTAAAACAGCATTTTATCATCTGAAGAACATCACCACTAACCCTAACCCTAACCCTATGACTATTTCTCCCTAACCCTATGACTATTTCTCTCCCATGCCAACACAGAGACTCTAATCCATGCTTTTATTTCCAGCAGAATAGATTACTGTAATGATCTACTTTCTGGTCTTCCTAAGAAAAATATAGCTCAACTACAATTACTACAAAACTCAGCTGCATGCATGCTGACGAAGACCAGAAAGAGAGCACACATTACTCCAATTTTAAAATCTGCTGCCTGTGTCCTTCAGGATCGATTTTAAGGTCCTTTTACTGGTTAAAAAGCTCTTACTGGTCTTAGTCCTACTTATCTGTCAGATTTGCTTTTATCTTATGAGCCCTCGAGAACCCTCAGGTCTTGTGGTAGTGGCCTTTTAATCATCCCAAAAGTTAGAACAAAAACCCATGGTGAGGCAGCCTTTCATTACTATGGCCCATGTTTATGGAACAGCCTGTCTGAAGACCTGAGGGCTGCACAGAGTGTTGATACTTTTAAAAGCAAACTTAAGACTTACCTTTTTAATTTGGCTTTTAACTAGATCTTAGTCTATTTTAGGGAACATTATTTATTTATTTATTATTCATTTTTATCTTTAGTTACTTTTATTATTCATTTCGTCTTATTGCAATGTATTTAATCTTCTTTTCACTGACTTATCTTTTAGGGTTATATTATTTTATTCTGATAAACTATCTGTTAGTATTTATCTTACTTACTTATTTACTTTGTTTTCTTTGCTGTTCTATTGTTCATCACATCTATGTAAAGCACTTTGTGCTACATTTCATTGTATAAAAAGTGCTATACAAATAAAGTATGATTGTGTTTTTTGTGTTGTGAATCCAAGTGTTTTTGTTTGTCCTTGTCGCGTTCATCCATCTCAAAGCACACATACACCATAGAGTTCCTGCTCAACATCAGCAGAACCACATTCTCGGAACTTAATCCTGCGGACGCTGAAGAGCTTCGGGACTGCAGTCTGTTCCAGAGGCCTACTCCATCCCCGCCCCCCTGTCCTGCACTCCGCCCAGAGTGGAGGTGCCACAAGCGGCACATGAGAAAGCAGAGGCGGGGTAAGTGCGGTGGTATCCGGGCTAGACTAGCGGCTACATCTAAGACCATGAGAGAGTGCTGTGTGCTTGTGTTTGTGTAAACTGACTGCGCCATTCAGCTTGACCGGCTAACATGCCACCGGGCAGACAGAGCTCTCATCGAGGGAGGTAAGACCCGCAGTGGTGGACTCTGTGTTTACATCAGTAATGCTTGGTGCAGCAACGCTGTTGTGGTTTGCAAATACTGCTCAAAACTGGCGGAGTTTATGGTTGTTAAGTGCCGGCCTTTTTATCTGCTGAGGGAATTTACAGCCATACTGCTGGTAGCTGTGTACATCCCTCCCGGCTCCAACAACAACAGGAGTGAGGCACTGAATGAACTTTACAAACTCATCAGTGAGCAACTGACAGCCCACCCGGATGCTTTCCTCATCCTAGCTGGGGACTTCAACCATGCAAACCCAAAGAGCGTATTTCCCAAACTTCAGGGATACATCAACTTTCCCACACGCGGGAACAACATACTGGACAATGTTTACACCACACAGAAAGGCGCCTACAAAGCCATTCCCCTCCCCCACCTCGGTGCCTCAGACCACTCCACTGTTAAAAGTCACCAAACCAGTTAGGAAGCAGTTGTGTGTGTGGCCAGAGGGGTCCTCTGAGGCACTCCAGGACCGTTTCTCCACCACCAACTGGAACATTTTCAGACAGGCAGCCACCTACAACAACTCCACTGACCTCCATGAGTACACGGAGACCATCACTGCCTACATGAGGAAGTGCATGGACGACGTCACAGTCACCAGAACCTTGATTGTTTGGGCCAACCAGAAGCCATGGCTGACTGGGGAGGTTCTAACCCTAACCCTAACCCTAATGCTGCCTTCAGAGCTGGGGACGAAGTGGGCCTAAGGACAGCAAGGGCCAACCTGTCACATGGCATCAGAAAGGCCAAGAGACAGTACTCAAGGAGGATAGCCACACACTTCAGTGACAGCAGAGACACTAGGAACCTGTGGCAGGGCATTCAGACCATCACGGACTACAAGCCCCCACCGCAGTCCTGTGACAACTCCACCTCCCTGGTAAACCAGCTGAACAAATTCTTCGCTCACTTTGAGGCAGACAACAGCACCCCAGCACAGAAGACCCCACCTCCTCCCGGCGACCAGGTGTTGACGCTTTCCCCTGACAGCGTGAGGAGATCCCTCAGAAGGACCAACGCACACAAAGCCCCGGGTCCTGACAACATTCCTGGACGTGTCCTTAAAGACTGTGATGAGGAACTCACAGATGTCTTTACCGACATCTTCAACACCTCACTGAGTCAGGCTGTTGTCCCCACATGCCTCAAAGCCACCACCATCATCCCGGTCCCGAAGAAGTCGCCTCCCTCCTGCTTCAATGACTACCGCCCGGTCACACTCACTCCCATCCTTATGAAGTGCTTCAAGCGGCTAGTCATGCAGCACATCAAGTCTGCCCTCCCCTCCTCCCTTTCCAGTTTGCATATCAGTCCAACCGCTCAATCAATGATGCCATCTCCACTGCCCTTCACTCAGCCCTCACACACCTATAGACGAAAGACTCCTACGTTAGAATGCTGTTCATCGACTTCAGCTCAGCATTCAACACAATCATCCCCCAACAGCTCATCCACAAACTGGACCAGCTGGGGCTGAATACCTCAATGTGCAACTGGCTGCTGGACTTCCTGATGGGCAGACCGCAGTCTGTATGGGTTGGCAGCAACACCTCCAGCGCCATCACTCTGAACATGGGAGCCCCCCAAGGATGTGTGCTGAGCCCCCTCCTCTTCACTCTGCTGACCCATGACTGCACACCGAAAGAGAGCTCTAACATCTTTATCAAGTTTGCGGACGACACGACTGTGGTAGGTCTCATCAATAACAACGATGAGGCCACCTACAGGAAGGAGGTGAGCCGACTGGCCGCGTGGTGCAAAGACAACAATCTCTGTCTGAACGTGGAGAAGACAAAGGAGATTGTTGTGGACTTCAGGAGAGTGCACACCCAGCATGCTCTTCTAACAATCAACGGTGCTGCAGTGGAGAGAGTGAGCAGCACCAAGTTCCTGGGTGTGCACATCTCTGAAGACCTAACTTGGTTAGGGTTAAAAAGAGCCAGTGCCCCAGCCCCCATCATGCTCACCTTCTACAGGGGCACCATCGAGTCCATCCTGACCAGCTGCATCACTGTGTGGTACGGTGCCTGCACCGTGTCCTGCCGCAAGACCCTGCAGCGCATAGTGAGAGCAGCTGAGAAGATCATCGGTGCCTCTCTCCCCTCCATTCTGGACATTTACAACACCTGCCTCACCCGCAAAGCCCTCCGGGTTGCAGGTGACCCCACCCACCCATCCCACCGCCTCTTCAGCCTGCTTCCATCAGGAAGACGACTGTGGAGTCTCCGGGCCAAAACCAGCAGGCTAAAGGACAGCTTCATCCACCAGGCTGTCAGGAGGCTCAACTCCCTCCCTCCCTGACCCCCCCCCCTCCACCGCACACATAACTCTCCCCTGCCCCCACCTCGGCATCTGACTCCACTTCCACTCCTACAGACTGTCCACCTCTGCACCAGCCACTTTATCCCCCCCCCCCCTTCTAGTCTGACTCTCTTTAAAAATGCTGTGTGAGAAATCAGCCTCCCTCTAATCACCGCCTTCAGGGCATCCCATAAGATTGTTGGGTCAACTTCCCCGTTGTCATTTTCCTCCCAGTATCTAGTTATTTCCCCTTTTATTTCTCTAACTAGTCTCTTATTGTTCAGTATGCCTTCGTTGAGTCTCCATACTGTATTTTTCCTCCTATTGTTCAAATGAATTTTTAAGTAAATTGCACTTTGGTCTGACACATCAGCCACTCCTATCTTACATTCCCTCACTTTATGTATGTCTCCTTTTCTCATTAAAAAATAATCAATTCTGGAGTACAATGCATGTGGAGCTGAATAGTGGGTATAATCCCGGTCAAGTGGGTGAAGTTCTCACCGTACATCCTGTACATCCATTTCTGTCATCATTATGTTCATGTACCTATTAATTTGTTTTTTGTTTCTCTTCATACTTGCAATGTCTAACCCGTAATTCAGTACCACATTAAAACCCCCACCACACACTGATGTCCCTTCTGTTTCCAAATTTACAAGATCAAAAACTTTTTTATAAAATGCCTTTCCACTTTCAGGAGGAGCATACACATTGAACAATGTCACCAATTGGTTTTCTAATTTCCCTTTTATCATAATATATCTTCCCTTCTTGTCACTAATTTCTTTGATCAATTCGAAGTTTACTGTGTTGGAGATCAGTATCACCACGCCCCTCTTGTCATTATGCCCAAAGGAACTGGAAAATGAGTTCTTGTAGCCCAACTTTTTAAACTTTACATGTTCCTCTTGTGATAGGTGAGTTTCTTGAAGAAAGATAACCTGCATTTTCTCTCTTCTAAACTTAGCTAAGGCTTTATTTCTTTTTTTGATATTGTTTAAGCCGTTAATGTTCAGTGACACCACCATTATATCACTACCAGTATGTTGCATTGTTTGTATCCCTTAGAATAATGCCTAATGCCTCCACTGTAATGTTGTCAACCAACGTTTTCCCATGAACAAGGTATGAACAAACACAAAAACTGAACTCCCCAGCAAAAAAGGGCCTCACTCCCCATAGGCCCTGTCTCCCTGTTCATGGGAGTGGGGGATAACTTTTTCTGAAAAAAAGCCCCCCCCAGTAGTTTGGTGTATACCTAAAATAGGCTTTCCCATCCTACTAGATAAGTCCAACAATCACTAACTTACTAGCTCTCTCTGTCGATTCACATGTAAACATAAACATTAGGTAGAGAAGTCTCATTTGTAGGGGAGGGAGGGTGGTCTTAAAATTCCCCACTTTGAGTCCTCCTTAGTGGTAACCTTTCTGTTGTTGCAAAAACAAAAAAGCCTCCAGTTTGCCCAACAAAATAGTAAATAAATAAATAAATAAATAAATAAATAATAATAATAATAAAAAAAAGAGGATGGGGCACTTATTATCTGTACAGTTTTGGTGGCTCTATTTACTTACCCAGCCAGTGTAATAGTCTTTAACTTAAAGACAGGAGGCATTTAACTCCTCTAGGTTACCTAGGAACTCTTCCCCTCCCTAACCCTCCTCCTCTCTCTCTCTCTCCGTCTTCATCGTCCCCTCATCTTCTAAATTCTTGCAGCTTTTCTCTTGCTCGGTTCGCCGCGTCTTGACTGGCATCCTCGGATGCGACTGATCCTGTGTTTATCACCTGCCTCTCTCCAACGCGTTGCCATGGTGAAGCTCTCCGGATCCGGTCCTCCAGTGAGGGTTTGTTGCTGTGCTGCTTAGCAATCTCCAGCCCTCTTTTCCACATGTCCCGCGCTGCGTCTTCAGCATTATTGTAGATCTTGGGCCCGTCTGACCAGTGGATCCTTATCCTACTCAGCGGTGTCTGGAAGCATACAGGACTGTCTCAGAAAATTAGAATATTGTGATAAAGTTCTTTATTTTCTGTAATGCAATTAAAAAAACAAAAATGTCATACATTCTGGATTCATTACAAATCAACTGAAATATTGCAAGCCTTTTATTATTTTAATATTGCTGATTATGGCATACAGCTTAAGAAAACTCAAATATCCTATCTCAAAAAATTAGAATATTTCCTCAGACCAAGTAAAAAAAAAAAGATTTATAACAGCAAAACAAAATCAAACATTTGAAAATGTCCATTAATGCACTCAGTACTTGGTTGGGAATCCTTTTGCACGGATTACTGCATCAATGCGGCGTGGCATGGAGGCAATCAGCCTGTGGCATTGCTGAGGTGTTAGGGATGCCCAGGATGCTTCAATAGCGGCCTTTAGCTCATTTGCATTGTTGGGTCTGGTGTCTTTCTGCTCCTTCTTCACAATACCCCACAAATTCTCTATGGGGTTCAGGTCAGGGGAATTGGCAGGCCAATCGAGGACAGTAATGCCATGGTCAGTACACCATCTACTGGTGGTTTTGGCACTGTGGGCAGGTGCCAGATCATGCTGGAAAATGAAATCATCATCTCCATAGAGCTTTTCAGCAGACGGAAGCATGTAGTGCTCTAAAATCTCTTGGTACACAGCTGCATTTACTCTGGACTTGATGAAACACAGTGGACCAACACCAGCAGCTGACATGGCTCCCCAAACCATCGCTGACTGTGGGAACTTCACACTGGATTTCAAGCAACTTGGATTTTGCTCCTCTCCAGCCTTTCTCCAGACTCTAGCGCCTTGACTTCCAAATGACATACAAAACTTGCTTTCGTCTGAAAAGAGGACTTTGGACCACTCTGCAACTGTCCAGTGCTTCTTTTCCATAGCCCAAGTCAGACGCTTCTTCCGTTGTCTTGAGTTCAGAAGTGGCTTGACCATGGGAATACGGCTATTGTAGCCCATTTCCCGGACACGTCTGTGAACAGTGGCTTTTGATACCTGGACTCCAGCTTCAGTCCACTGTCTTTGAAGCTCCCCCAAATTCTGGAAGTGACTCTTCTTCACAATGCTGTTAAGGCTGCGGTCATCTCTCTTGGTTGTGCAGCGTTTCCTGCCACATTTCCCCCTTCCAACAGACTTTTTGTGGATGTGCTTTGAAACTGCACTCTGTGAACAGCTTGCTCTTTGAGAAATTTCTTTTTGTGTCTTACCCTCCTGATGGAGGGTGTCAATGATGGTCCTCTGGACAGCAGTCAGATCAGCAGTCTTCCCCATACTTGTGATTTAGTTTACTGAACCAAGCTGAGTGTTTTTCAAGGCTCAGGAAACCCTTGCAGGTGTTCCGAGTTAATTAGACGATTCAAGTGATTAGTTGAATACCCTACTAGTATACTTTTTCATGATATTCTAATATTTTGAGATAGGATATTTGAGTTTTCTTAAGCTGTATGCCATAATCAGCAATATTAAAATAATAAAAGGCTTGCAATATTTCAGTTGATTTGTAATGAATCCAGAATGTATGACATTTTTGTTTTTTTAATTGCATTACAGAAAATAAAGAACTTTATCACAATATTCTAATTTTCTGAGACAGTCCTGTAGTTTTTTGCCTTTCAGAATCTTTTTAATTTCGGAGTAGGATTTGCGTTTTTTCATCACCTCGGTGGGGTAGTCGTGGTCGAAAAATATCTGTCTCCCCTCAACTATTATTTTCTCTTTCCAGGCTTTAGCAAGAATGTTCTCTTTGGTCTCATACTTGAGAAAATTTACCACAATTGACCGCGGAGATGCTCCCGGTGGCGGTTTCTTTCCGAGACTTCTGTGCGTGCGTTGAACATGGCCGGTAACGCGAGCTCTCGGCGGAGGAGCCCCTCCACCAGTTCTGTCACATACTCATTGTCCTGTTCAGCCACATTGTAAATCCTCAAATGACAGCGTCTTCTGTGTCCCTCCACTTCGGTCAGCTTCTATTGAAGTTTTGCTTGTTGTTTCAGTAGAGTGAGGATGGCTTCCTTTGCCTCAATGTTCCATTCCTCCAACTCCGCCACTCGTTCCTGTGCCTCGATGATATCCTTCCACTGCTCTTGTATTTCCGTGACATTTTGTGCCAATTTTCGGTTAGTTTCATCCTTAAAACTCTCGCCTCACCTCCTCTTTAAATTCGTCTTTGAATGTTGCAAGGTCACTTTTCATCTCCCTTTTGAGATCACGTATCTTTCTCATAATATCAGTGAGTCCCTCGAGTAGCGTGTGGGCCTGCTTGTAGTCGTCATTTTCCCCACTTGTCGCCTCGTCTTCAGACTCGTGTTCTTCTTGGTCTCTAGACATCGTTTTTTTCTTTAAACTTCTCAACTCTCGTCCCCCACTCATTGCTTATCAGTTTGAAATTCGAGTTCTCAATCTTTTCGTATTTTGGGGGGAATTATTGTCTAATCGACTCAGGAGCTCTACTCTATGCTGCCATCTTGCGCCGCGCCGCCCCCCACTTCCACACTACCTCACCTTTAACTGCCATGTACTGTCATGATTATTTATGCACTGTATCACTGCACTATATCATTGCACTACATGGCATTGTCCTTTTGTAAAAAGCTGTTTACATTACATTTATATTGTTTACATTACATTTATATTTTATATTTATATCTTTATATTTTTTTTAAATCTGCACCGTGGGTCTGAGAGAACTGAAATTTCAACTGTGCTGTATGTCCTGTATGTGTAGCATAATTGACAATAAAGCTGACTTTGACTTTGACTTTGATTGATTGATTGACCAGTCCTAAATCTGAGGATCAACAATCTGCCAGTTGTCTCTCAGTAATAACAACAGACTGTTGTACTCAGGCTGTGGGTCAGGTGATGTGTCCTGTGATGAGCCATGTGATATTGCTAGAAGTCAAAGAGTTAAAATCAGGAAGAGAGACAAAGAGATTAAAAGAGACAGAAGTCACTCACTACTCCCATTTTGCCAGAGTTTGCCATTCTGTAGTGCTTTCTGAATGTATATATTATTATATTCTTATCTATTATTTACCTTTTTCTCGATCTGTTATTGACATTTGCAGTTTTTTCTCTTACACCTTCCACTTTGCTGCTGTAATACTGCAAATTTCCCCACAAATATTTCCCCATACCTTAATCTTAATCTTAGTGAGAATTGTGATACCCTTAATAGTGGACTCATAGTATCTCGCAATGCATCATGAAAAGTAGCATACAACCAATGGCCACTAACCAAACAATATACTGTATACCATAATGCATTGCACTCGTGGAGAAGAAATGAAAAAAATACCCATGTAGTGTCTGAAAGTGTTTTTCAGTTTTACTGCTGAGCTGAACTGTGTCGTCCTCCACAGAGAACTGTATCGTCATCTACATAAAACTGTATCATCCTTTACATAGAACTGTATCGTTCTCTTCTCCTCCTCTCCCTGGATAGTGAGCCGGGAGGAGTGAATGAGTGAGTGATTTCGGAGACAACCAGAGAGACACAAAGAGACAGAGCCATAGAGAGACAGAGACAGGTTAACACTGATTGATTATCCTTATCAATTAATAATCAAACATAAATCACAATTAACTGTTTGTACCTTCCCCACATACAGTGGCTCATCTCTGGTGTATTCCTCCAGGACGAAGAACTGGTTCCATACCCAGCTCCTCCTCCTCCTCTGGTTGGAGAGGGCAAGTCCTGCTGCTCCTGCTCCTCCTGACACCTGAGGGAGGAGGATGGAATTCAGGGTCATCGCCTCACAGACTGGCTCCTCCCACAGCCACAGGACAGACACACTGAACATGCTCAGAACACAAAGACATTCCATCTCTGAGGAGACAGAAGCTGTCTGAACTGTCCAACGATGAGATGTCAAACTGTCCAACAATTAGATGTTGAACTGTCCAACGATGAGACGTCAAACTGTCCAACGATGAGAGATAAAACTATCCAACAATTAGATGTTGAACTGTCAAACGATGAGATGTCAAACTGTCCAACGATGAGATGTCAAACTGTCCATTGTTTTTAAACTTTCCGACTCTTGTTTCCTGTAATAAATAAATAAACAAACAACAAGTACAATATAAACCAGTGTAACACAACAGGAATGAAGCAGTGAGCAGTTCTGCTGATGGAGAACATCCAGTTTATAAAAACATTATTATTTCTGTTACAGTCTCTTCTGTTTTGCTTTAATATTAAAATGTGACTCTTGTCATGTTTTACTTCCACTAATCCACAGCGTGACATTTATTTTATTTACAGCGTTTGCTGTGGGACAAACCTGTTAATCTGATTATGAGCCTCCAGTTTATCCTGTGAAATCTGATAAAACAGTCAACATGAACACATCCAGCTGTTTATTTCTTCTGATACTGAAATATCACCATAACTGACCTCACATACACAGTTTAAATCAATGTTTTTTTCTGTGGAGTTTGGTTTGGGATTTAAGCACAGCTGATGTTATAACCAGCGGTCTTACCATCCAGCTGCTGATCGTCCTCCCTCTGTTTGTTGATCTGTAGGTCTCCTGATTATTACACAGCAATCATCTTGGACTGATTAATGATTAAAGAAAAATTAACTCTCAGCAGCAGCAGCAACTCCAAAGAGAGCGAGAGACAACCTGCCTGACTCCTTCTCTCTCTCAGTGTATCTTTCAGTCGCTTATCCATCTGTTACAAAGACCCCATTCACTCTGACAGACTGAGAGGGTGAGGAAGGGTGGGAGTTGTTCAGCTCCTCCTCTGTCAGAGGGGGGTGGGGGATGGGGGGCAGATGAAACATCAGTATTATTAATGCTGCTGCAGTTTCTTCAGGTTTGTGTGTTTTCTACTTCAGTGGTTCCTAAAGTTCCCCTCAGGAATCTCAACAACAAGCCGAGGCTGCCACAACATTTCTCTCCATCTGCTTTCATCTACCACATAGACCCCTACCCCCCACCCCCACCCCTCCCCCCTGGACGATAATTTCATATCATCAGGACTGAGGCAGTAGCTCTCTAAACCTGTGGACCTACATCTGCTGATTTGGACCTCATCTGACTGATGAAACCAAGTATTACTGGGACGGTTTTGGGTTTTGAGCCACTGCTGTAAGTACACTGCATGTGTGTGCGTGTGTGTGTATGTGTGTGTGCACACGTATATGTGCATGTGTGTTTGTTTCAACATGAAGTCTCCTCATATGAAGTGAAAGCTACAGGGGCTGAGAACCAATCAGAAGCTATGTCTGAAGGTCGTCCTCACACTAAAGGCCAATGCAGAGGAGGAAGCTACCTCCTACAGGTGTGTGTATTGATGTGTGTGTGTGTGTATGTGTGTGTTAGTGATAGGATCATTGAAAAATTTAAAGTTTTGTTTTTCCACATGTGAAATTCATGATCTCCACATCATCAGGTACACCTACACAGACCAACACAGGTTAGTCAGTTTGTGTTTTTAATTCAAAGGAGACTGAAGGAAACAGAAGGAGACTGGACTCAGCAGGACTCAGTGTCAGGTGAGATCCTCGACCTTTACATCAGACAGCAGGACCAAGACCAGAGACACAGGAGGACGTCTTCGCGTGTGACACTATGACACACTAAAAGATGTACCTGACACACAAAGACACAACGTTACCTGACACACAAAGACACAACAACATTACCTGTGACACAAAGACACAACAACATTACCTGGCACACAAAGACACAACAACATTACCTGATACACAAAGACACAACAACATTACCTGTGACACAAAGACACAACAACATGACCTGACACACAAAGACACAACAACATTACCTGACACACAAAGACACAACAACATTACCTGACACACAAAGACACAACGAAATTACCTGGCACACAAAGACACAACAATGTTAACTGTCTCTCTGTCTCTCTCAACCCTTTTCCACCAAATTAGCTCTGGGCAGACAGATGATGACTGAAACCTCAGGCTGATAAACTGAGTCAGCTGATTGATTATTGGAGACAAATGCTTCTATCTCTGCTGTGGTGTATCCGATGCATCTTGTTCACAAAGGAAAACTTTACTTTAACTCCAGAGTTCAACATGATGTTTGTGTTTGCTGATCTCTGACAGGTGCAGGTGAGTCTAACCTGATCCAATGCTGCTGATCTCTTCTCTGGCTGTTGGTCCAACACACTGAGGAAAAGTATCATATCAGACTGAAAAGTCCAAAACCACAAAGAGAGTCCTGAAGGCTTCACCTCAGCGTAGTCCTGATCCAGGATGCGTGGATCCTATATGGTTATCTCACTGTTGATACCTGCAGTCCTGGATCTGAACTTGAAACAGTCCTGAATCCAGACTTTAAATGTCCTGGGTAAGGGTCTGTCTCAGTGTAGTTCTTATGTTTCCTCAGTTCTCTCAGATCTCAGCTGACCCCCCCCATTGAACTGAATCAAGATCTAGTCAATCAGTTTCTTCCGCAAGAATTTTCACAGTAAAAGTCTTCCAGCCTTTCCCTTTGTAGGTAGGCTTTTATTGTGAAAAAGACCAGGAAGTTTAATTGTGTCATATAGTTTAACACAGACTGGAACCACAACACAGAGGAAGGAGTCAAGTTTCTCCTCCTCTTCCTCTTCCTGTTCCTCCTCCTCTTCCTGTTCATCCTCCTTTTCCTTTTCCTCTTCCTGTAGCTCCTCTTCTTCCTGTTCCTTCTCTTCTTCCTCCTTGTGTTCTTCCTCCTGTTCCTTCTCTTCTTCCTGTTCCTCCTCCTCTTCCTGTTCCTCTTCCTGTTCCTCCTCTTCTTCCTGTTCCCCCTCCTGTTCCTCTTCCTGTTCCTCCTCTTTTTTGTGTTTGTCTTCCTGTTCCTCCTCTTTTTCATGTTCCTCCTCCTGTTCCTTCTCTTATTCCTGTTCCTCCTCCTCTTCCTCTTCCTGTTTCTCCTCCTGTTCCTCCTCCTCTTTCTCCTCCTGTTCCAGGAGTCCATGGGTCTAGAGAGATGAGATGTCGATGTCCAGACATCCCAGACACTGACGACAATGTAATTGGTTTCTTCAGGACTTTAACCTGCAGCTCAGACTCAGACTGGTGTGTGTGTGTTTGGGGGGATGGTTCAGACCTGAATCAGGACTCAGAGTTCACCAGAGACATCTGAGGAAAATGTCATGACAAGAGCTGATCACATATTGATATTGAAACAGTTCCTGTCACATGTCCAAGTCTCACTGACAGTCAAATTGATCACCTGATCAATCAGATCCATCTGATCAGTCTGATCATGTGAGTGTGTGGTTGATTCTGAAGGCTCGCACAGTGTGTCCATTTATTAATCTCAAGAATGTAGGTAGGCGGAGCCTCAGACACCCCTTAAGAGATTGGGTCTCAGGTGGTCTAGACTCTGACAGCCTCCAGCTGATCTGATCTCAGGTGTTCACAGGAAGTGAATCATCTGCTGCTGCAGAAACACACGCACACACACACACACACACACAGAAACAGTAGTACATCAGAGCAGTGTGAGGATGGAGGACATCCTGCAGACGACAGACTGATAACATGTTCAAATATGTACTGATTATTAAATATAATTTATAATTATTTAAAAGTAAAAAGTAAATATTCATCACGTTTGTGTGAAACTGAACAAAGAAAAATAATAAATAAAATAGCATCACTTCAGAGTGGCACGTTGGTGCAGTGGTTAGCACTGTTGAAACCCAGGGCCTGGGGCCTGTGTGGGCTCTCTCCAGGTTCTCCAGCTTCCTCCCACAGTCCGAAGACGTGCTCATTAGGTTGACTGGTGACTCTAAATTTGCCCATGTGAACCTGTCCAGGTTGTACCCTGCTCTAACCCAATGTCAGCTAGGATTGCCCCCTCCACCCCCCACCCCGTGACCCTGTGCAGATAAGCAGTGTAGATAATGGATGGATGATAATGTCACTTCAGTATGTTGTTTGTCTCCATCCATACATTTAATGAGACTTTTATTTTGAGAGAATGTTTCCTGATTTTTTTACATTATCTAAAGCTTGTGATTGGTCAGTTGTGTTTGCTAATTCACAAAAAGCACAGGTGTTCGGTAAGTTAACAGGGGAATCTTGGGAGCAGTCAGAAAGCAGAAGATTTTAGTTCTCAGATCAGTTTTAACATGATTCAGTTTTAGTTTCATCAGATCTCAATTTCTGAAGAACCAGCTCCAGACTGGACTCAGTCCTGACTGCAGTCTGAGTGTTGAAGGAAGCATGAACTGGTCAGAGAGCATGCTGGGAAATGATTCTGGTTGTTTGTAATGAGTTGCCTCAGTGTGTCTGCGTGAAGTGGAGCAGAGGACGAGTTGATTGGTTCCTGTGTCGACCCCAAAAACCACAACAAAGACGGATGAAGACCTTCACACCAGCGTCCTGCAGGAGAATGAGCAAAATAAAACGTGTTTCTACACTGACCCTCAGGACCAGGTCCTGGTTCAGGGCTTGTTTAAAGACACTTCATCATGTAGACTGGAGCAGCCAGCATCAAACCACACAGATCCTCTTCACATGGAAACAGATTTTTAAAATGTAGATCACTTCATGTGGACCCAGTCTGGCTCCATGTGGACCAGGTCTGAGACCTGACATGTTGGCTGCTGCTATACTGAACCAGAACTATCTCTCCTGAACCTGAACCATGGCAACACACAAACACATACACACACACACACAGATGTGTTTTCAGGGTTAATTAGACATTAATACTGTTTGTTGGAAACAGAAAGTGTGTGTTATAGTGTATACATATATGTGTGTGTGTGTGTGTGTGTGTGAGAGAGAGAGAGAGTCATCTGATGTTTCTGCTCTATTTAACAGCTGCAGACTGAATCATCTGATAAAACTACAAAATAACATCAGATGTTTGTTACAGTGTTAGTGTTAGGAGCTGGTGTTAGAATGTAGTGTGTAGAGGTAGAATGTGGAGGTAGGGTGTAGGATGTGGAGGTAGGATGTAGGATGTAGAGGTGGGATTTAGTGTGTGGAAGTAGGATGTAGAATGTAGAGGTAGGATTTAGTGTGTGGAGGTAGGATGTAGGATGTAGAGGTAGGATGTAGTATGTGGAGGTGTATCACGCTATACAGAAATAAAATAAACAAATCAATACAAACACCTGGAAACCATGGTTTGTGTCAGTAAACTATGTGGCAGCAGATAAAGATTGTTATTATTGTTGTTGTTATTAGTGTTTCTCAACATCTTGCTGTTGTATCTGATGATTTAAGTAACTTTATGAACAAAGACTAATTTTATATAAACTGATCATCAGAGATAGAGTGAGTAGGAAATACTCAAATAAGTACAAGTATCTCAACAGTGTATTTCTGTACAGCACTTCTGTACATTGTAGTATTACTGCAGTATGTTTCATCTTGCAGGTTGGAGTCACAGTGACACCTCATGGTGATCTCAGATCACTGCACCACTGTTTATAACCCAGTTTTAATCTTACCCCTTTAATATTTTCATCATGTGAATAATCAGTTAAAAACCTTCAATATACTGTTTCTCTTTAATGAAGAGCCCAGCCTGTATTAATCATGTGCCTTCAGTGTCCTTCAATGTGACCAGTGTTTTGAACAGATGTATATTACTCATATGGTGTTCGAATAGAAATGTTGTCTCTAACCTAGATGATATTACTGTGTTCGTGTTAAATACAAGGAAACTCATTATGAAGGAGACACACAGGCACCGCAGCATGCCATGTATCATGTCTGCAATGGATGACCTCATCAAATCAAACACATGATTTCAGCCCAGAATCAAAACATCATAAGAATCTAGACTTTAAAGAGACACTGGACCTGTTCACAAGAAAAGAACACATCACTAGTTAAGTTTGACTCTTCCATTAATGGCAAATAACTTTTCATTTTCAGATGATGCTGTAATTTCTGATATTTTACTTTGAGTATGAACAACATTCACAATCACAGTAGATTCCAGACTCTGTCCTGTTTTATTGTTGTTATTCTAAAGGAGGTTTTCATGAGGTTCACTCTACAGTATTTATTATATTCCTGAATAACAGCTGAACCTGTGAAAATTAACAACAGCCACTCACCTGCTAGGTCAGTCTACTGACTCTGTTTTACCTCCATCATCCATGATGAACTCAACTATATCTAAACTTATTCATTGTTTCCTTGTTGGTTAATCCGGTTGCAAAGTAGGCTGTGATGGGCGATCACAGCCTGATCATCCAGACCTGATACACAGCGAGCTGTGTCATCTGTGGTGTGATGAAAAACAAAAATGTCTAAATGTGTTATTTAAATATCAAATATTTTTTTTTGTAATTTTATGACTTTAATCTTAAAAGAGTTTTATCATAGAATACTACCCCTCCCCCAGCTCTGGATTTTTTTCTACCTACAATGGACCTAATGTAAGTTATGAAGCCATTAAATCAACTTCATTTGTTCATTAAGGCCTTTTCAAATTAAGGGTTTTTTAGGGGCTTTAGTTTTTCAAAGTAAAGGACAAATGAAGAACCTCTGGCTGATTCGGATTGACCTCTTCCTCTTCCTTTTAAATTAAAACAGACAAGATTAAAGAACAAACGACTCAAGATTAAAACTAAAGTTTTATGTTTTTTAATTTTAAACAAAGTTTTTTCAACAAACTGAATAAAACACATGAAGAAGAATTTGATTTGGGTTAAAAACTGTAAGAAAACATTTTGTTAAAAACATTCATCTGTGAATCATCATCAGTTCATCATATAGAAACACATCAAAGTGATTGATCCCTGAAATCACCGAAATCTGATCCTGAAACTGCTGGTGAGACGTTCACAGACCTCAGGTCTGTTTACTGCTGATGTTGTTTCCTGCCAGGATGTCTGTTGGTTGTGTGTTTACTGCTGATGTTGTGTTGTTTGTTTGTTTTTTCCTGTCATGTTGCGTGTCTGATTGCGGCTGTTATTTCCTGTCATGTTGTGTGTTTGGTTGCGGCTGTGTCTACGGCTCTGACTGGTTGCAGAGCTGCCCAGGGATCCTGCAGCATTGACGGACTGAAATATTTCTCCACTGAAGAGTCTGAGGATCCAGACTAAAAACACACAAACACACAAACATTTATCAGATGATTGAAGCTAAAACAAACAACTTCATCAAATTATTTCAACAGTTCAGACTGTTTCTATTGTTTTCATCAATACATTACATTAAACATGACAAGAAACATAAAGAGAAATAAGTGTTTTGTTTGAATTGTGGTTTATGACCTGCTCTATTACACAATGAACTACACAATAAACTGACTGAAACTGTTTTCCTTTAAATATTCACTAATGACCAACTGTGATGTCACCTCCATGTCTGTCTTCCTGTTCTGACTGTTCAGACTAGAAACAGCAGAAACAGACCCATTCTGTAAAATCCATGATCCCCCCTCCCTCACTGTAACTCACTGCAGCTAAGGCCCTGTTCAGACCTGGTATTAACATCCGAATGCGTCCTGGTCACACTGAAGGACCGCCTCCTCTACTGACGTCCTACTGTTACTACTACTGCTACTAATACTGTTACTTCTACTGTTACTATTACTGCTACTACTACTACTACTACTACTGTTACTACTACTGCTACTAATACTGTTACTACTATTGCTACTACTACTACTGCTATGACTACTGCTATTAATACAACTGCTACTACTACTGCTACTAATACTGTTACTACTGCTGCTAATACTACTGCTGTTACTACTACTGCTACTAATACTGTTACTACTACTGCTGTTACTACTGCTGTTACTACTACTGCTACTAATACTGTTACTACTACTAATGTTACTACTACTGCTATGACTACTACAGTTACAACTGCTACTACTACTGTTATACACTACTGCTACTAATACTGTTACTACTACTGTTACTACTACTGCTGTTACTACTACTGTTGCTACTAATACTGTTACTACGAGTGCTGTTACTACTGCTGCTACTACTACTGCTATTACTACTACAGTTACAACTGCTACTACTACTGCTACTAATACTGTTACTACGAGTGCTGTTACTACTGCTGCTACTACTAATACTGTTACTACTACTGCTACTAATACTGTTACTACTACTGCTACTAATACTGTTACTACTACAGTTACAACTGCTACTACTACTGTTACTACTGCTGCTACTACTACTGCTGTTACTACTACAGTTACGACTGCTACTACTACTGTGACTACTACTGCTACTTCTACTACTGTTACCACAACTACTACGATTTCTACTACTACTACTACTTTTGCTGTTAACTACATCTGTTACTATTATTACTACCGCTCGTACAGCTGCTGCTGCCTCAAGTATAATGATGATGATGCTGATGATGATGATGATACAGGACTTCCTGTCTGGCTCTCAGCTGATCCACATCAACAGAAACTGATCCGGCTCTAACTCAGGTTGAGACACAGGCAGCGGATCGACCACATTGTTCAGTTAAACTGTGATCAAACGACCACATGATGAACACTCCTTGTTTCGACCGGATCGGGTCCCGGCGTCATAAACTCATCTCGGTGTAGTTTGAATAAAAACTTGAAACTTCACCTGGAACTTCTGAGCAGAACCGGGACTGAAGGAATGAGGGCGCCGGACACCGTCTCCTCTGCGCCGCATCTGTCCACCGAACCCCCGGGACCCGCTGCCGAACCCTGCCGCAGACCCGTCCCAGCATCCTCGGTTAGAACCCGGAGAATAGACTGGTGAACCCGGAGAGTAAGGGGGGCAGCCCCGGGGAGAACCTCCGCGATATCCGGAGCCTCCATACGGGGAGCGAGCTCCGGGAAAACCCCAGCAGGAGAACGGGGAGGGAAACCTCCCAGCCGGCCGCGGAGCTCCGGGACTCCGCTGAGGTCTGACCGGAGCTCGGTACATCTGAGCGGCTAAGAAATGAGGGTCAGACCTGGAGGACCAGAAGGGACGTGGTGAACTAGGAAAGCGCCACAGGACCTGAAGACAAAACCGGGGGGACTCTGTTTCTGTGAGATCACCACAACAACAACACACTGCGATTCAACCGGAACCGGAACTACACAGAGTTCTCCTCCCGGCCCTGCAGGTTGCAGCGCCACCCAGAGGCCGACGGGATCACTGCAGCTGAGGGATTGTAACTGAGGGATTACAACACTACACACCAATTCTTAAGAGACCAGATCAGACCAGATCTTTGATCCAAATCATCAATGTGGACAGAGGGCGAGTCTCTGATGTGTGATTGAAGACCTACAGACATCTGGACAGGAAGTCCCGAAGAAGTTCAGAATAAACACTTTTATTTACTGGCTCTGACTCCAAAGTTTATGTAGCCAAGAAGAGAATCAAACATTTCAACAGTCAGCAGAGCCTCACACACACACACACACACACACACACAGTGACTAATTAATAGTGATCATTGTGTTCAGAACATCGAGCAGCGACCTGAATCTGTGGCACACATGCAGACAATATGTCAGTGTGTGTGTGTCTGTGCTGTCTTTTATTGCGTGTTTTCACAGTGTATGTACAGTGTGTAGTTACCCCTTCTTGTGTCTCATTGTTGTCAAGTGATTTGTGTTTTCAGGTCGTTTCCTGTGATTAAAGGAGTGTTCTACTGAATTCTCCTCCTCCTCCTCCTGATGAAGATGAGTCATCTGTCACTCTGCTCGGTGGGTGTCTGAACAAACTGACTTGCTGCTGAAGCCAAAGCAGCATGAGAAAAAAGATCCTGACCATCTGAATGAAAACACCAATCTGAGATTCAAGAGGAGAGTTTTTCTATTTATTGTATGATTTTATTTATGATGTGTACTGGTTGTGTTCATTACTGTTGCAAACCAAATTGCCCCTTGGGGACAATAAAGACTTTCTAAGTTTCTAAGAAATCTGCAACTCGTCCCTGTAAATCTGCAACTAGTCCCTTTGAATCTACAACTACTCGCTGTACATCTGCAACTAGTCCCTTTGAATCTGCAACTAGTCCCTTTGAATCTACAACTAGTCCTTGTAAATCTACAACTAGTCCCTGTAAATCTACAACTAGTCCCTTTGAATCTACAATTAGTCCCTGTAAATCTACAACTAGTCCTTGTAAATCTAGAACTAGTCCCTGTAAATCTACAACTAGTCCCTTTGAATCTACAACTAGTCTCTGTAAATCTACAACTAGTCCTTGTAAATCTAGAACTAGTCCCTGTAAATCTACAACTAGTCCCTTTGAATCTACAACTAGTCCCTGTAAATCTGCAACTAGTCCTTGTAAATCTAGAACTAGTCCCTGTAAATCTACAACTAGTCCCTTTGAATCTACAACTAGTCTCTGTAAATCTACAACTAGTCCTTGTAAATCTACAACTAGTCCCTGTAAATCTACAACTAGTCCCTTTGAATCTACAACTAGTCTCTGTAAATCTACAACTACTCCCTGTGAATCTGCAACTAGTCTCCACACCACTATAACTAGTCCTTAGACCTCAAAAACTAGTCTTAAACTAGTTCAGGTATGATCAGTCATGATTTTTGGACTGTATGTGAGGGACCTGGTATCTCAGGTTTACATGTCTTTAGGCAGAAACAGGTTCGACAGCAGGTAGGAAACCAGTAGGTACCACTAGGTCTATCAGGTAACTAGGAGCTAACCTAGAACAGGTAACAGAGGTAGAAAGTCAGGTCAGACTGCTGTGGCAGGTAATTTTACTGTGGCGCTGATAAGATGATGAGGGATGGGTGTATGGCCAGATGAGGGTCAGGTGACTCAGGAATGGTGGGAAGGGCCAAGGGCTGGTCAGGGTGTGAACCTGTAACCTAACCCTGATCAAATGCACCTGATGAGTCACTGACCTGTAACCCTAACCTTAGTAACCTAATAACCTAACCCTAACCCTAACCCTAACGTGAACATGAGAATAAACTGGTTTCTGACTGAAATCTGAAGCTTTTAGTTTGATGTTACATTTATTTTATTATTTCACAGAATTGTTCTGTTGGGATTATTTCACCTGTATGCTCAATTTTTAGGTTGATGTGTTTCATTTGTTTATATGATTTGTTTTTAAAGAAATGAACAAGGTGATTTTCATGAGAACTGGTGACAGAATTTCTCCCTAGAGGAAACATAAAAAAAAAACACCCTTTAATGCTGCCACATCATTTTTTCTTTCTTTCTTTTTTTTTGATGAATCCTCCGGTGTCCTGACAACTGAACTTGGGACTAATTTAGCAGCAACAGAGTGTGAGTGAAGCTGTGGGGGTGAATGTCTTTGAATAGCAGCAGTGAGTCTGTGCTCAGTGATGGAGTAGCAGTTTGTGGTGGAGGTGGTGTTGAGGTTATCAGGCCTTCCCTCAGCTAACAGCACTGACGTGTCCTGCAGCCTGCCCACACACAAAAATAAATCCTTCACTTTGACTCACATGACGATCCTCCACCTCTCATCACGTTCCTCTGGACGTCTTCCCTCCTCGCAGTCCGTCTGCACTGACACCATCGCAGCCTCCGTCAGCACTTGTTTCATCAGAAACACCTCACCTGTAAAAATAAACCTGTTCTCCATGGTGATATCTCCAGTGATATCACCATGGAGGATTCCAATTGGTACTATTTCACAAAGTCACAGGAAACTAACCCCAAGGAGGTAGAACAACTCTGCTGGTTTATTATTATTATTATTATTATTATTATTATTATTATTATCATTATTATTATTAATAATAATATACCAAAGTTCAAAGTGCCATGAGCTGGAATGAGCTAGAAACAAATTTGGCCAAATACCTGGAAATTATGTGCATCTGCTTCCCAAGAAATATGAGCCCAATTGGCCACATGGTGACGCTAAAATGAAAAGATGACCACACCATGAATTTGACTGACTTGAAATATGACACACAAGTGCAGGTCGATGCGCTCTACAAAAGGCCTCTTGGACTATAAATCCATCATATTGAATTTCTTGGTCATTTGCAGAATGTGAAAAAATTAAATAATTAGAACCTTTTGGATTTTGACTTAAGCAATACCAAACTTGGTATACATCCTTGGGGGACTGAGATACACATTTCTACTTTAAATAAGCAAGATCGGTCATAAAACATGGCTGCCATCAACCACAATATCTTCACAAAGGGAGGGGCTTAGCAAATATTGGCCATAACTCATTAACCATTTTCCCAATCATCATATATCATGTATTTGCTCATAACTCAAGATGCCTTTGAGCAATCCTGACCAAACTTACAGGAGATGTCTTGAACTGTCTCCTGAACAAACACACTGAGTTCCAGTGTGCAGTTATTGAACTGCTGTAGGCTCTGTGATGATGAAGGTGTATGATTGGTCTCACACCTTTAAACCTAATTAAATGAGCTGTTGTGACTTTACTTGGCTTAGTCAAACCCGAAACCTGCTTGTTGCTACTTAGGGTTTCACTTTTGGGCAAAAGAGCCGGTTTTTCAAAACTGATAATTCACATTCTATATATATATATATTTTCTCTACTTGTATGGAATTACAAACACACACTGGCACAGGGTTTTCTGATTATCATTTTCATGTTACACAGTAACTGTAAGTAATAAGTAATAAGATAATTAAGATAAATAAGATATTAATAAGTAATAAGATTTCTATCAACCTCTCAGCATTGCCATGAATGAAGCAGAGTACTGAAGTTGTGCTTGTATTGGCTGATTGGCTCCAGCTGAATATGCTTTACAGTGACTGGCTCATTCACAGCATCTTCACAGAGGTGGAGACATTATATCCCAGCACATGAAGACTGTGTAGCATGGAGTTGAGATGGAAGGTTTACTGGAAGTGCTGCGTTAAACCAGCGCAGTGTAAAGACATGAAACCAGTGCCTCAGTCTCTCCTCCAGTTAAACCAGTGAAACCATCTCACTGTGCAAACAGTGTCTCAGTGTCTCTGAATGTTTCCGGCTGTAGTGATGGCGAATGAACTCTGACTGTTTGTTCAGTCTCTTCCTCTCTGACTGATTATCAGTTGGTCACTGTCTCTGTCCTCTGAACACACTGATCTGTTTAAGACCTGCAATGAACTCTGGGTGTTTGTCTGTGGGCAGGTTCACCTCCGTTCACACAGAAAGAGAGATAGACAGGAAGACAGTCAGACAGACAGACAGACAGACATACAGACAAACAGTAAGTCATACCAAAGTGTAATTAATAGCAATTAAATCCACCACCTCCTGCCCTAAACTGGCACTGATTTATCCTTAAACACAACCTTAGAAACAGCTGTAAAACCTATCAATCTCTACCAACTAACTTCAATGATTTCTTCATCTGAACCATCAATCATCATTCCAACAAGGCAGATTAGAGGAAATGTTCAGCTTCAAAATTCCTTTACTTACCAGGGCGGTCTCCAGTGGTGAAAAACAACCCTGCTGTTTAGCTGCTATTTTTATCACTTCTTTTGTTCTACTGAAGTTAGCAACCTAACAGGTTGCCTGGTGCGGTCGGGCCATTTTGTTATCTTCCAATACCAGTCTGCCCTCAAGAGGTAGCTTGTCTTGTAAACACAATGACTGCTGAAGCTCTTGGCAACACTGGTAAGTAAACAGCTGTTAATGCTACATTGGCTATTTAGCATTACCAAAACTTACAAATAACTTCTTAAAGGAAATTTGACCCTTATTTAGCACCTCTCTACCAGGTGTGATTAATCTGTCTTCATCAACAGGCCATGCAGGACAGTCCTTTAATGTGGCTGTAATTAACCCTCTTCTTAAAAAGCCCACTGTTGATCTAGTATGTCTATACTATATCTAACATCATTATATCTAACCTTCCCTCTCTCTCTAAGATCCTTGAGAAAGCAGTTTCCAATCAATTGTGAGACTTTCTACAGAACAATAGTTTATTGTTCACAGCACAGAGACAGCACTGGGGAAAGTTACAAATGACCTACTTGCACTGGACAAAGGACTTGTCTCTGTACTTGGAAGATCTTACTGCTGTGTTGGACACAATTGACCAGCACATCCTATTACAGAGACTTGAACATTTATTTATTAGATTGATTTTGGTTTGTACATAAACAATATAAATACAAATACAGCAGTCCCTCAACCACAAGGCCTGACGCCAAGTTTCTACAGATCGCTGTGACCACCCTTCTACAACTATGGAGGTCTACAGTACATCATGGAGACTTACAGCAGTGCCAGTGGTTGACACTCAGTGTGTAGATGTTTTGTTGTTCAGCCTGTGTTTGTGTGAGAGCCTGTGAGGCTGAGGTCTGGTGGAAGTTTGAGGAAATCCTTGTCTGTTTTGGCCTGGATTTAGTGGTGTAGATATACCCTCAAGAGTAGACTGTAAGGCTGGTCTACTCTTCATCATGAGGTGAGAATAAAGCTCAGAGCTGAGAATAAAAGACTGTTGTTCTTGCTGTGTTATTTCTTGATGTGTGATAATAAGTTTTGACAGTTGAACCTGTGTGAAATGAAGATCCACAGAGTTTTATCATTGCTTTCTAACTGTTTGAATGATGACAATTCTGATACCCCAGCTGCCACTGGAGTCTGTCCCAGCAGGCACTGGGTGAGAGGTAGAGTACACCTGGCAGGTCACCAACCAATCACGGGTGAAACACACCCTCAAACATCAGAAGTTCAGATTTCTGTGGTTTCATTATGTCTGAATTTTGAACATTTTTTTTAAAGATATGACAGATAGGACAGTAGGGAGTGAAAGGAAAAGGGCAGAAAGGGGGAACGACATGACATGCGGGAAAGAGTCGGACCAGTTGGGAGCCAAACCGGTGACTCGGCTGTTAGGAGCATCAACCCCAACCATTCAGCTGTCAGATCACTCCACTGAACATTGAACATTTGACTGAAATACACAGCAGGGGTTTTTTCTTCAGACTGCAGTTCTGAGATCTGTTTTAAGGAATGTTTTATGTCTGAATAATGAATTGTATTCTTGTTTCTATGAACATGATATGCTCTAGAACCCAGTAGTCATCTTTGTGTTTCTTAAATTAACTTGTCAATTCAGTGATGAGTTTGTAGGTCAGTGAACAAACATCATCAACATGCCAGCTGGCTCTGGCTGCCCCGCTTCTCTTTGACCTGCAAAGGTTTAACTTTACCAACATCACTGGGCACCGGCTCCAGATCCAGCAGCCAATCACAGTGCAGAGCAGGACAGAGGAGGAAGTGGAGGAGCCTCACAGTCTACCGGCCATTGCTCCAGTTTTTACCTGCAAACAAAGAAGTGAGTGTTGGGTTTCTACATCACTCTGACTGTCTTTGTTGATGTGTGAAAGCAAAGCAGAGCTCAGACCTGATCCTGATCTCTGCAAACAAAAATCACCTGAACAGGAGGCAGATAGAAGTCAACTGACCTCTACAAGATTCTGTAAAGATGATAAAACCCCCCAAAACGCAGCTCATCATCTGTGGCATAGATATCATGGGACACAAAAACAATTTCAGATTTCATCTTAACTTTCACATCCTGAAACAAAAGTGCAGCATTAACTGATAATTTAATGTAATAAACAGTGTTGTCCTGTTAGCACCTCCTCAGGTTAAAGAGTTAATCAACAAGAATTTAAAGTTTGTTCTGATGGTGGTGCATGTTTCCATGCATAGAATGGGATATATCACTATCATCTATGTGTGTAAACTTTCTGGCACTGCTGACCAAGTATATGTGCAGATACTTCTCATTGAACAGGTAATTGCAAGGTATAAAACAGAAATGGTCAACCCAATCAGCATGAGAGAGGTGCTTGAGCACAGCTTCAGATAGTTTGGATTCATGCAATTAATTGCTGAGATCGCCTTAATGGAGGGTTTAGCACATGTAGCTGTGACTGATCAGTACATTTTGCTTTCAGAGGGCACTCTCACTTGATCTGTGTCAGCAATTCGCCCCCGTCTGGTCGCTTCTGGGTTTGCTTGCCAAGAGCACATTCCAGTGAAGAAGTCTAGGCATATATGGCTATATTTTACAGCCATTAACTTCGCTGGGCAGTCAGACTAGAACAGTTATAGTTTAATTAAACTGCTCTCATCAGACCTGGAAGATTCACATCTCTTGTACTTCCAACATCTACAGAGGAAGTCACAGGTTATAATGTGTGCAACGTTCACCTGGATGAATGTGACTGGATGTCAGTAGCCATGCAGCTGTGAAGTCAGTCACTGTAAACTGCAAAAAGCTGGTGCCAGTCAGCAAAGACTATGATTTCATTGCTCTGCCTGAACTATGCTTTATTTCTTTTTTTGGCATTTCAAGTCAAAGCTCCTGTCAGGTGACAGAGCACTGACCTTTGTCACATGTACTATGTACCATGTCTTTAGCAGTCCTGCAGTGAATGTGCTAGACAAAACTTTAATTCAGCAATGCTCCATTAATTCAGACTTTCACTTTGCTGTCAGTGAAATATTTTTATCTTTACCTTTTCTCCCTGTTTAAGTTTGGCAGTGCCACCAGAGCCTTTTAAAAGGAGGTGCTTCACCTTCAATTGTTTTTTAAAATAAGTGAGCTTGGTTGGGCACAAGCACTGTCACATAGTGTGTGGGATTTATCCCTGCTGATGGTGCACAGTGCACATATGATGGTGTTAATCACAGGTGCGGAGCTCTCTTTGTCAAACCCACAGTTGAATAAATGAAGCCCAGTTGTTCAAGAGTCTGTTGGTGGACTGGAGGAAAACACAGACACTCAAAGGTAAAATTGATTGTTAAGAGTTTCTTTAATGATGAAGTGAAACAAAAAGGCAAAAATTAAAATAAATTATATAAAGTTGGCATCAACATCTCATTGTTTTACAATGAAGCAACAAAAGTCTGTTTTTTGTTTCACCAGTTAAATAATTTAACATCAGTCTGGTTGATTTCATTAACATTGTTCAGTTTACTCACAACTTCATATTGTTAACTTAGTCACAGCTCATTAACAACAGGTAATTAGTTAATTAGCCCACAGCTTGTTAACAACAGTTCTTTTAGTTAATTTGCTCAGTTGATATTTCAGTAAAATTATCAATTTTCATCTTCATGTTGACTGTCTTTGGCTTCCTTCTCAATCTTCTGAGCTGAACTTTCAAGCTGAGGCAAAAGTTCCAGAAATGTTTTTTACTGTGCAAATATCAAAATTCATCAAATTTTATAATAATAATAATAATAATGATAATAATAATAATAATAATAATAATGTTTGGCTCAAGCAGCTGGTTGAACAAATTTCTTTCAAGTATCTCGACATCAGAGATTTGTATACAAGTTGAACCCTAAGTAAACAGTAGAACACATCAAAAATGATTCAATAACAATAGAAAACAATAGACAAACAATAGACACACATACATATAAATGTAGACAGGTAGAGTTTGACGTTGCAGGATATGTTGCATAGTATCTCAGGTTGTTCCAATGTGGAAAAGAGTCTCTCCCAAAAAGAAATACGATGCTTCATCACTAAACATAAATACTTTGTCTTTAGTGGAAAGTGCTGAGCTGATATTTTCTCATCATCAGAGTTTATGAGCAGCCGCACTCCTCAACGATCATGTTCTGGATGTCTTTCTTGATGATTTTCTGCTCCTCGTTGTAGTAAAGCATTGACATGGCGCGCAGCTTCGTCGGCACACAGCACGACTTGATGTTTTGAAATGGGCTGTAGCCCCTCATGCGATAATGATTGATAACTGTTGAGTGGAAGGAGAGGGAGGAGCCACTAAGGCTCGCCATGTGGTTTGGACAGTCACCCTCACAGTAGTTGGCATGGTAACCTGATGGAGCGATAATCCAGTCATTCCAGCCAATATCTTTAAAGTTCACGTAAAACTGGCGTTTGCAGCAGATACGTATTTTCCCGTCGCACTCTAGACCTCGTTTGACTCGTCGCTGCGGTGCCTCCTCTCGAGGTTGCAGCACCACCATGAGGAATGGCCGATGAGACTGATCTTGGCCTACAGCTTGCTCACCTTTGGTGGGTGTCAGGACTGGGGAGGCTCCGGCATCAGTACACAGTGGACAGGAAACCCGCAGGCTGAGTGAGTTGCTACCGCTGTCCAATAGAGTCTGAACACTGCGAGGAATGGCAAGGGTGTGCCAGCCGCTGCGACGAGTGTCCACCATCTTCTCTGAAACATGCTCCTCCTTGTCATCCTCATGATGAAGCTGCAGCAGCTGCAGCATCACTTTGCCCTTCACTCGGTTTCCCTTTGACATTTTGAGAAAGATCCAAACGTTCGCCTGTTCCACAACTGAAGAACTACCACCTTCCTTTGAAATGTCAAAGATCACGGTGTTTGGAGAGTCACCTACAACAGAGGGCACAGTTAGCATGTTAGCAGAAATTAGCCCTATCCATCAGTTTGAAGAGCTGTGGTTATAAACATGACACATTTACATTAATGTTGTTAAAGACAAAACAATGGTCTACTGGACTGGACTGAACTGTGGTGGTCTCTACTAGTCTCTACTGTGTGAATCTTCCCACTGAGTTAGTTTCACTTTAACCTCTGCCCTCAGGCTGATGATTTAGATCTTTAAACATCTGGATAAATCTGCTGGACAACTGGTATCTCAGAATGAAATTTTTTACTAAGTTTATTTCTTTTCACTGCGGGTGATCAAAACTGATAAACACACACAAGACACACCCTCATCTTATTAGTCCTGCTTGTCTGTGTTTGATTCTGCTGGTCACTGTTTGATTTTACTGGTCTCTGTTTGATCCTGCTGGTCTGTGTTTGATCCTGTTGGTCTCTGTTTGATTTTGCTTGTCTTTGTTTGATCCTGCTAGTCTCTTTCTGATCCTGATGTCTGAACTGAGACCCCTATGTTTTTGTCTTCCTGTCATTTGAATGAACGAACAAACTAAATGTTGTTAACAATAAAAACCTGAGTGGAGCCACTTTCTCTAAATATCCTCAATATGAGCAGTGACACTAAAAAAAGAAAAGGCCTGATTTCTGGGAATGTTAACAAGGTCGTTAGTATATACCCCCCTCCCCGCCCCCAAACTAACCCCCACCATACAACCCCTCACCCTCCCAAAAACCCATCCTGTCCTGTGTTTCTGTCTTTGTCTCCTGCTGCAGAATAATTACTGAAGCCCAGATTTGTCTGAATGAGATTATTCATGGCCTGAGACCACTCGGTATGCCCCCCCCCACCCCACCCCCTCCTGGACTTTTTCTAAAGGTCTTTCAGAAAGAGACAACTATTTATAGCGCAAAGCTTTTGTGTACATTTATGTAAGCAAAAACAAGTGACAGGACGATATGATTGGTCATGAGTTGGTTCACATTCACAGCTGCTGACCTGACAGACTTACGTTGAAAGTTTTCTTTTTGACCAAATCAGGGTTATAAATGATCAATATTTAACAGAACTTTACCTTCACCACTCACATTTGTCTGTTCTATAAATGTCTTTGTGTCTTTGTTTAACCATTGAAGCGT
This sequence comes from Trachinotus anak, assembly GCF_046630095.1. Classification (NCBI taxonomy): domain Eukaryota; kingdom Metazoa; phylum Chordata; class Actinopteri; order Carangiformes; family Carangidae; genus Trachinotus; species Trachinotus anak. Next base: position 28,130,104 of record NW_027273863.1, read on the forward strand.
TTCACCTCCTTCAGTGAGTCAAGGGTCTAAAGTTCTTTCAGTGACCTGATATCAGTTGTTACTGATCAGTGAACAGTCGTCCCATCAGATTTTATCTGAGCTAAACTTCAGACTCGATTTAGGGAGTGTTTTGACAAAAACGTTTAATCTGACTCAACTTTTGACAAAATGCAACACAACATCATCCAGCAAGATGCAGTAAGTGAAGCACACAGAGCCTGTGGACTGATGGGTAATGTTACTCAAGGTCTTCATCCTCTGTCATTAATCTACTGAGTCACTAACACACAGGTGAAGCTGACCAATCAGCATGCACCGTGACACCTGTAGTTACATTGAGGAGCTGCTGCTCAGGTTCACAAATGTGCACCCAGATGTAGTGTGACTGAATTAATGAATACATGGATGAATGAATGAATGAAGCTTAACTCAACTTCCACTGAACAATAAACGTGATTCAGATCATCCAACAACTTTTCAGTGACTCAGAAGTCACCTCCTCTTTTACTGTGTGGACAAAAGTAAAGAAAAATAAAACTGAAACACGGAGTTCACACTCAGACTGAGTGGAGTCAACTGTGTGTGTGTGTGTGTGTGTGTGTGTGTGTGTGTGTGTGTGTATGTGTGTGTGTGTGTGTGTCTGCTGACAGACAGACTGTGGAAATCTGTACACAAACTTTGAACTTTTTGGATTTTTGTGAATGAGCTGATAACAGAGAAGAGAGATGTCTCTATTGTAGCTCATGATCAGTAAACCTCAGTAGAGTCTGACTCAGAGTCTGACACCTGAGATACACCTGAGACATGTGTGAAACTTTGTAAATAAAGTGCAACAATCATATTAATCAACTTTGGTTAAAAAAAAGTACAAGCTCATCATGCAGTGGAGTCACTAACTAGGTTCACAGTGGAATCAGCAGAACCAAGAGAATCAGTAGAACCAGCAGAATTAGAACGTGTTGAATCAATAGAACCAGTACAACCTGTAGAATCAGTAGAACTTGTAGTTAAAGAGCTCAGATCTAGCTGCTTGTAATGTATGTCAGCTACCCATAATACCTTTCTCCAAGTTAGTGGATATGTCTACATGACTGTACCTGTGTAACTGCACCTGTGTTACTGTACCTGTGTTATTGTACCCGTGTGCCTGTACTGGTGTAACTGTAACTGTGTAACTGTACCAGTGTGACTGTAACTCTGTACCTGTACCAGTGTAAGTGTAACTGTGTGACTGCAACTGTGTCACTGTGCCTTTGTGACTGTACCTGTGTACCTGTACTTTTGTTACTTCAACTGTGTGACTGTAACTGTTTAACTGTGAACTAGAGAAATTAAAAGTAAACATGAAGTTTGTGATTGCTGTCAGACTGACCTGGCTCTGCAAAGGTGATGATTTCAGATGGTGGCTCAGGGGATGTTGGGGCCCTGGGGCCCTGGCCCCCCTCCTGGATCTCCACGCTGCCATCTTCAGTCACATGGCCGACATGGAGCTTCTTGATGGCATTGAGTAGTGCTGCTCGAGGGACCGGCTGTGTCAGGTTAGGCCGGGCACTCAGGTGCAGCATGTTGAGAATGTGACGCTTCACTGCCTCCACCATATCACTCTGTCCTCCTGGTAAAGACAAGTTCCTCCTCATCTGAGACAGAGAACAGGACGGACAGTCAGAGGACAATGCCCCCTCCCGGAGCCGAGATGTCTCGTCAACCTCAGGAGTCGGAGAGACCAGGGTAGAGGCGTCAACAAGAAGGCCGACCGCCACAAAGAATACAGCCAACAGAGAAGACATGATGGACTCTGACTTATGGTAGAGTCAGTGTCTGTCTCTGCAGGAGAGTTAGAGCACTCACAGAGGTCCTGACGGAGAAGTAGACACAAGGGCTCTGGATCCTTCTGATCAAAGCCTCAGATTCAGCAGAGTCCAACAGTAGAGTCAGTAGAGTTTCTCAGATGTTTGAGGAAGTGAGGACATATAATAGAAACACAGAGTTCAGCAGCCAACACTGAGGTTAGAAATCCTGAGCCGGTCAGCAGCGCTCACAGAGCAGGCTGGGGGTCTAGTCCTCCCTCAGTCCTTGATCTGGTCCTGATTGTTTGTCAGTGTTGCAGGTCTGCGGCTCTGATCCTGTGGATTTCTGTCTGGTTCTGATTAATTGACTGCTGCAGGTCTGAGGATGTGGTTCTCTCCTATAGTTCTCAGTCTGGTCCTGATTGTCTGGTGCTGTGACTGACTGTGCAGGGTCACTCTACTCTCCCTCTCTGCTCAGTTACTGTAATTATACCTCTCTGCCTGTTTAATCCCTCCCTCCATCCACAGAGGTATTTCCCTGTGAGTCTATCTCTCTCTCTCTCTCTCTCTCACACACACACACACACACACACATACAGTGAGTAAAGTCTCTCAGAATATCTCAGGACTGTTTGTGGTGTTTCCTCCTGAACGAACGTCACGACAGAAGAGGAGGAGGAAGGAGGGAAGAGGAGGAAGAGAGTGTCCCTGATTCATTCATACCACACACACACAAACACACACACACACACACACACACACACACACACACACACACACACACACACACACACACACACTCACTCACTCACTCACACACACACACACACACACAGATGACTCAGTGCATTGTCATCATCACCTCACGTGGAGGAGAAACTCCGTTGGTGTGAAATAAATTTTTAGACTGAAAAAAGAGAGTTTGTTGTTATAATCAGAGCAGATGGAGCGTGCTCAGACCAGACCATCTCTCTCACACACACACACACACACACACACACACACACACACACACACACACACACACACACACGCACACACACACACACACAGTGACATCAGCATGCCCTCTGGTGGTCAGAGTCAGGTGTTACAGTGTGCTCACCTGAGACACGTCCTCTAATTCACCCTTTGTCTTCCTGTCTGTAACTGTGAACTGGTTACCACTAAGAAGAACTGGTTCACCTAATGGAGTCAGTCTGCAACCTGTCAAAGTCAAGGTTCTGAATACACTGCACAGCCTTTCAAATTCCCAACAACTTTATTAAGCATATTGCTTGTGGATTTCATAAACAGTAAGAATACATAATGTTGGACAAATTTTACAGTCTGGGACACTGTGTCTCTGGTGATTTGTCTTCCACTGTCGATGTGTATGTCTGTGTCCGGGTGTGGCGCTCCTCTCTCCCTGAATCAGCTACCTGTTTACAACTTAGTTAACACCCCTGAAAGCTCCTTGTGCCCAGCAATATTCCCTGGAGGAAGATGGCTTGGCAGTTCCATTCTTCAGCATACAGTATAACTGATTTCAGCATCCAAAAATGTATCCTTATCTGAACTGATTCAATAAAAGCATTGTTTTGTTGGCTTTGCTTCTCCTAAGTCAGTGCATTCTGTATGATTTGTGTGGAAGATGGAATGTCTTTGGACAATAGAGATGCCTCAAAATGTAGTTTTCCTGACCCTCATGCACCAAGACTGATAGTTGATCTTTGTAAACTGATCTAGAAACTACTCTGATAGAGCTTTAATAAAGTGGTCTACCTCTGCCATGACTAACCACAAATGACCTATGCACAAACAACCAACCTTGTAAAGTATCAGTGTGCAAAAAAGCCATAGGAGCAACCTTATAAATTGAGCATCCCCTTTAACTGCCTAGCCTAATCTATTTAACTCAACCCTGATCCTCAGGGGCTACTGATGGCAGATACTTGTGGTAAAACCACCAGCAAGCTGGCAAACCCTGCAAGGACCAGGACCTTGCCCTGAGCCAACCACTTTCACCTCACACTATATTCATAAACAATCAATCAAGGGAGGAGTCAGCTCAGCAGGTATCTTGCTCAGAAAAAGGTCTAAACTTACCTTAATTTTTCCTGAGTCCAATCCACCATCCATCAAGTCCAACAAATCTCAAATCAAGTTTTGAGTCAAGATCAAGATGTAAATTTTATTTTGAGTTAAAAATGAATCATGCACTGAATTAGTGCTGTTTTAAATTTTAAACAGTATAACAGTTATGGTAAATATACTTAAATATTTTTGTGTGTTGATTACTTTTAAGTAACAATTAGAAGCAGGTCAGTTAAAATCAAAATGATCAGGTGTTATTAGGCAGAAACACTAGAATGTTAAGTGGTGGCAGGAGGTCCTCATAAATAATTAAGTATAGATTATATTCACCTTAATTAGGATAATGCAGACAGTAAAGGTTGCTGTGTGTTGCAAAAATCAGACCCATCCTGTGTCTAAAGGATGCTGAGCATGCATTTGTTACCTCAAGACTGGACTACTGTAACTCTTTATTGTCAGGATGTCCCAATAATTGAGTGAACAGCCTTCAATTGATCCAAAATGCTGCAGCACGAGTACTGACAGGAACTAGGAAACAAAATCACATCTCTCCTGTGTTAGCTTCTCTGCATTGGCTCCCTGTAAAATCCAGGATAGAATTAAAATCCTCCTCCTCACCTACAAAGCCATTAATGGTCAGGCACCATTGTACCTTAAAGAGCTTATAGTTCCCTATTTTCCCAATAGGATACTTCACTCTCTAAATGCAGGTCTACTTGTGGTTCTCAGAGTTTGTAAGAGTAGAATGGGGGGCAGACCCTTCAGCTATCAGGCTCCTCTCCTGTGGAACCAGCTCCCAGTGTGGGTTCGGGAGGCAGACACCCTCTCTACCTTTAAGATCAGGCTTCAAACTGTCCTGTTTAGTAAAGCTTATAATTAGGGCTGGCTCGGGTATGTCCTGACCCATCCCTTAGTTATGCTGCTATAGAGCTAGACTGCTGGGGGATTCCCATGATGCATTGGGCTCTCTCTCTCTCTATCTCGACTACTTTATGCCATTGACTTTGTATTTTTTCTCTCCCCCGTAGTTTATGCTTCTCCTCTCTCTCCCTCTCTCTGTCCTCATTCTGCAGGTCTCTCTGCCTCTGGAGCAGCAGGATCCAGATCCACCACTACTCATCATTACTATTAACCACTGTTATCTGTCATAATTATTGATAACACCATTACCTACACAGCTATTCCTGGTCTCTCTCTCTCTCTCTCTCTCTTTTCTCATCTCTCCTCCCCCCACCCCCCCCTTTTCTCCTCCTAAACCCAACCGGTTGAGGCAGACGGCCGCCCACCCTGAGCCCGGTTCTGTTGGAGGTTTCTTCCTGTTAAAAGGAAGTGTTTTCTTCCCCCTGTCACCAAGTGCTGCTCTTTGTGGGAACTGTTGGGTTTTTCACTGTAACAAAGTAAGGTCTCAACCTGACCCTGTAAAGTGCCTTCAGAGAATGTATATTATGATTTGGTGCTATACAAATAAATTTGAATAAATTGAATTGTTAAAGTGATTGTTGTGTGGTGAAGTGGCTGTAGTGGAGTAAAGTGGTAGTTGTGCGGTGAAGTGGTTGTTGTATAGTCAAGTCCTTGTTGTGTGTTGTGTGGTGAAGTGGTTGCTGTATCTGGCAAAGTGGTTTTGCATTAAAATGGTTTTTGTCTGGTAAAGAGGTTTTTGTGTGCTTAAGTGGTTTGTTCATAAAAGTGGTTGTTGTGTGGTACAGTGGTTATACTTATTGTAAAAGATTCTGCAGAAAAATTTACAACTGTCTCTTGGAGTTTTGCAGAGTTGTTGTTCTCCTTGCCATCTGTTCCTGTCACATCAACATAAACATGTGAGTCTGTTTTAGTGTAGTTCTTAATCTACTGGTGTTTTTTCAGTAGTTGTTGTAGGCTGACTCATCAGGTTTACAGACTCTGTCAACCTGCAGGTTGCTGCAGTGTTTTTAAAGGACAAGGCTTAAATGTGATGATGTTCTGGCGTGGGATGCCCACACATTTCTCTCCTGCCTGTACAGTCTGATTAGCTACTGTTGGGCTCAACAGTCAACACTCAAAAATAATGTTTTAATGTTTGGGCAATTTCAGTCCAGTCTAAAGTCCCTTTTTAATTTTTGTTTCCTTTAACAAATCAAATTAATAACAATTAATAACAAATGAGTCCTATTTTATTAAAATGAGTTTGAAGCTGATTCTTTAGATAAAATCAGCACCAAACTTAAAATGATAAACTTTCATTTATGTGAGGAAAAGTATGTCTTTAGACTAATTTCTACTGTTTGATGAAACTCTCATTAATCACTTCCTGTGGTTTACTCAACATTTCAGTGGAAAAGTGCACCCAGAAATAAAACATGTATTATCTGCTCCACCTGCACAGCCTCAGCCTCAAGAGACACAGATTACCTGCTGAGACACTAAAAATATCTGGAGTTGGACAATATTTTATTTTATCTGGACATTTACAGAAACTCTGGCTCTACATTTATGACATTAACATATCTACATTTATTCGTCTGTAATGAAATGAAACTAAATTATTGCGTTTGATTTTCAGTTTAATTAAAACCAAAGAAAATAGGAGGTGGACTGAAACAATCCTGTCAGATGACTGTTGCTTTAAGGCCCGCCCCCTCCACACACACACACACACACACACACACACACCCCTCCCCCAGTCGCTCTCCCTCTCTCTCTGTCGCTGTTAATCCGCCTTGCGCTCTCTCCGTCTGCAGTTATAATGGCGGAAATCAAAACGGGAATCTTTGCTAAAAACGTGCAAAAACGGCTGAACAGAGCGCAGGAGAAGGTAGGAGCTGAGGAGGAGGGTGTTGGGATGAAGGCGGAGGGTGGAAGACGGATGGAGCAGGACAGGGATAGGTGGCTGTGGAGCTGGTTCGAGGCTGCAGGCCTGTGCAACGTTTCTCTCTGATATTATTAAATTCTTTTGATTTTCCAGTTGGTGTTTTTTTTTATTATTAGACACTGATCCGCACCTAGATGGTGACATCATGATGTGTCCGTTAATATCAGCTCATAAAAACAGTAAAATTATCAGAAAGGGGCGCAGAGCGTTTTGATTGGCTGTAGCTGATGGCGGATTAACACTGATCGGAACACCTCGCGATGACGTCACATGTGCGGTGAAACACGCATGAAGACACGCATGAATTTTATGATTTATATAAGTGGCAGTGAGGTGTTTTCCATTCCAAGGTCGGCGGTGATGCTGGTGCTGTTGGTGGGGGGTGCTGTCTGCGGCGTGGTGACGTTATGTCTACGTCAGAGCAGCTACCTGCACATTATTTGTAGGATATAGCTACTGGGCTGCCGGTACCGAATTTAATGCTGATAAATGCAGATCAGAAAATAGAGCTATAGATAGACAATATGCACTACCCGTCTCTCTCTCTCTCTCTCTCACTCTCTCTCTGTCCTGATGTTCTCTATATATCTATACATTTATATTTCAACATATATACTGAGTATCTACAGTTGAGTATAGCCACACACACACACTCACACAAATAAATGGCTCTGTATGTCTACATATTTACTGGTTAATATCAGTGAGGGGTGTTGGTGAGCTCAAATCAGCCTCATTTGAAATAATTAGCTTATTATAACTCATTATACAATAGTTTTAACACTGTCCGTGGTGCTGAAATATTACATGTTCTCACAGTGAGAACTGTCCATGGTGCTGAAACTTAACTTGGTTCTCACAATGAGAACTGTCTATCGTGTTGGACCATTGCTTGGTTCAGATAGTGAGAACTGTCCATGATACTGAAACATGATCTGGTTCTGACAGCAAGGATTCTGACAGTGAGAACTGTCCCTGGTGCTGAAACTTAACTTGGTTCTGATAGTGAGAACTGTCCATGGTGGTGAAACCTTACACCTGGTCATGTGCTTATGCTAAATGAACTTGTTTCTGTTCCTTCAGATGAGGCCTCTCTTTGTTACTCTGAGTTTGTGATGGCACCTGTCTTTGAGCAGATCATCTGTTCACATTACACACAGAAAGGAGTGATGTCTGTCACATTGTGTATTAATAAAATCTGTTCCCTCAGCTGAAACAAAAATGCCTCTGTGCTACATTCAGGGGGCACATTCAGCAGGTTGATATAAGGTATTTCTGGTATTTCATCCAGAAAGTTAAAGATTTGAGTTTTAAATGTTATTAATGTAGAGGCCCCCTAACCCTAACTCTAACCCTGTTTCAAACAAATCTGCTGTTTCTTAAAAATACACGAAAGAGTGAAGCTGTTTATTTTGTTATGCTAAAAAACATTTACAATGTCTTAGTTCTTTGTTTACTGCCTGTTTGTGCCAACAAATTAAAACCACAGCTACTTTCAGGTCTTTAAAAATAATGAAAATATATTTTTTTCAACATCAATAAGCAAACATGATTTTTTATCTTTTTATCTGGCATTCAGTCACATGTATGTGGATGTTTCACAAAATACAAATAAACTTTACCTGAACAACTATAAAAATGTAACTTTACTATCTTTAAAAAGCTTTTGTGTGATTAGGAAACAGATGTACTCATTATCTCATGTAAGCAGGTCTAAAAGTGTCTCACTGTGTATTTTTTCTCAGGTGCTGCAGAAGCTGGGAAAAGCAGATGAGACCAAAGATGAACAGTTTGAACAAGTGGTCATTAACTTCAGGAGACAGGAGGTAAGAGATGCTGGACAATGAATGAACAAAAAAGTCATTATTTTTCATCTTGACACCAACATAGGTGTCTGAACCACATTTGATCAGAATCATTCAACAGTTGTTGAGATTTTCAGTCTGGATCAAAGTGGTGACTGACTGATGGACTTTAACATCCAGAGTCCACATGTTTGTGTACCTGAAAATAAGAAACAGCAAAATCAGAACAAGGCAGCAGCCCACCACACAGAGAGGTTTGACCTCCCCAATAGGGATCAGTGTCAGTGGCTCTGGTTTTATAAGTATTAGAATTATTACAGGAGGAACGTCAGCAAGACCATTCAGCTCTTCTCCATCAAAGACAGCTCCTAACAGTTCAACTGCAGCTTCAAAACAGGAAAACAGGAAACCATCATGTTTCACCAAAGTAAAAGTACTGATGAAACATAGTTGTATATTTATATTAACCAGGTCTGTCTTTCTCTCTCTCTCTCTCTCTCTCTCTCTGTCTGTCTGTGTTGTGTTAGTCTGAAGGTTCTCGGCTGCAGAGGGAGATGAAGACCTACATGTCTGCTATTAAAGGTGAGGTGGTGTTTCTTGTTTGGTGTCATATAAAGACATCAGACATCATAAAACACATAAATAATTATATTAAACACATCATAAACAGCACTGTGAAATAAATAAAGTTAATAAAAGCTGTAAATAAAGCAATTAATAGCTTTTATTTACAGTGAATTTCATCCAAAGTGCAGTAAACAGTATCTCATATCAGTATTTGCTGTAACCCCCCCCCCCCCCCCCTTTGCTTTTAAAGCAGTACTAGTTTTTCTCAGTACACTTAGTGACAATCCTTCAGGTTCTTGGCAGGTAGGTTGTTCCAGCATATTGGAGAACCTGCAACATCTGCTGCAGTACTCCTGGTTCTTTGGTCTCTGAAGATAGCTCATCATGACCCTGGCTGTGTGTTTGGACTCGTTGTCCTGCTGCAGAGTGAACCTGGACCAATCAGCTGCCTCCTGATGATGATGATGAAGGACAAGAGTGAACATCCAAACTGTCTCAAATTTTGGCACAGTCCTGTATATTAAACATATACGATACTGTATATACTAAACACATATGTCATACACTATATAGTAAGGTACATTTAGGACAAAAGTTAAGTCACCACAACATCATCTATCAGCTGACTGTGTTTTTGGTCCTACAGGGATGCAGCAGGCCTCCATCAACCTGACCCAGTCTCTGCATGAAGTGTATGAACCAGACTGGCATGGAAAAGACGACGTCATGACCATTGGGAAGGTTAGAACTGTAAAAACACCAACAATACAGGATGACACCGGTGTCCAGGTGTGAGACACAGATGTTAGTGTGAGACACAGGTGTCCAGGTGATTATTGGAGCCACCCCCTTGTGGGCCCTTCACCTGCAGGTTGTGGTCAGGTATAGTGTCAGATAAAGATGAGAGGGTACCTGAGAATGCTGGCCTCTGGCGTGTTATATTGTACAGAATAATTTTCACTTTAATGTGTTGCAGTGATGACATGAGTTATGTTTTTTGCAGGACTGTGATGCACTGTGGGAAGACTTCCATAACAAACTGGTGGACTCGACGCTGCTGAACCTGGATGCATACCTGCAACAGTTCCCAGACCTCAAGGTAACAAACACTTTGCCTTTTTTACAAAACAAACTTGAAACTTTGATCCACAGTGTGAAAAGTGAAACTCTGGGATGTTTCAGACTCGTGTGGCCAAGAGAAGTCGGAAACTCATCGACTATGACAGCGCTCGTCACCATGTTGAAACTCTGCAGGCGTCTGGGATGAAGAATGACCGCAAGATAATGAAGGTGAGTCCACCTGTCTGTCATCAATCAGGGCAAAGGCTTCAGAAGTCAAAGGAAGCATATAGCACCTATACAGGTGACACACAGCAATATAGCCATATATGTTACCTGGCCAGGTGTTCTATGAAGTGAAAGGTTTTTGTCTGCAGGCAGAAGATGAGCTGAAAAAGGCTCAGAGAGTGTTTGATGAGCTTAACGTGGGTCTACAGGATGAACTACCAACTCTCTGGGACAGGTAAGCCACATCACAGATTCAGGCGCAGTTGTGTTAGTCTTTTATAAACACAGCTGTCTCTCCTCCTCTGATAGATTCAGTCTTTCAATTCAGCATTTGATGTTTGGTGCTGAGCAGCAGCAGAGTGAAGGTGTCTTGTAGTTCAAATACAAACATGAGTGATTCAAACATTGATAATGAACCAGATTCAGATTCTAATTTCACTGAAACCAAAGTCAGAGATTGGCCAACTGTACATCCACAACCTGCAGATGCATCAGGTACTGATGTTTAACCATCCTAATTTTTGACACATGCTTATGAACCAACCGACTGTTCAAAGACAAACCTTCCAGTTCTGCTCCAGTCTGTATTACAGTCACTTAAGGTTAGGGTTAGATCCACTGAGACAGAGTTTATTAAACCTAGTTTTAATCATCTGGAGACTAATAATGACACAGAATCAGCAACAATCTCCAGCTGAAATATTTTTCTTTGTGCTCTGCAGCCGGGTTGGCTTTTACATCAACACCTACAAGAGTGTGACGAGTCTGGAGGCAAAGTTTCACAGAGAGATCTCTCTGGTGAGTTTTTTCTTGGCGTTTGAATCACTACTATGTTCTGACAACATTGACAAAGTAAACCAATGAAAAGGTTTTAGAGCTGTTTTGAATGTTACATAATGCAGGGCAAAAGTCAGATAGGGAGATGGAGTCCAGTTTAAAATATTGCAGACATCAGGTCTGTGACCAGTAAAGTGAGGACACTTTGTGACATCTAACATGGGCAGAGGTGTTTCTGTGGATGGTAAAGTGTTAAAGCTCGGGTTTTATACAAAGGGCAAGTGAACAATTTTATTGGATAATTTTTTTAGAGAAGGGTAAAACCTATTTCTGTGGAGTAAAAAATACTTCTACATTAACTTTTAATTTTATCTACTACCCAGGTGTGCAGGCAGTTGTATGAAGTGATGACCAAACTGGCTGAGCAGCACTCTGACAAAATGTTCACCATCCAAGGAGCACCAAGGTTAGTATGAGTTTTACCTTAGGAATTAGCTTAACTTTAAATCTAGAAAGTTTTAATTTAGATTTTATTTTGTTTCAGCGAAATTAATCTTAATTAATTTGACTGTGACATCTGACACTGGGAAGCCAATCAGAATTTTACAGTATATGATTGTGTGGTTTCTGCCTCATCCCTCAGTGATTCAGGACCACTACGACTTGCAAGAACTCCTTCACCACCAGAAGATGAGAGTCCACCAGAGAGTCCAGACGCCAGCTCCAATCATATGCTTCGTCCTGTCTCACCTGGACCACCACGCCCCAAATCCCCCACACAGGTAGATCCAAACTTAACATGATCCATATCCTCATCACAGGTAAATATAATCCTAATTTGAGCTAGATCCACATCACTGGTAGATGTTCCATATTATTGATCTGGACAAAATGAAAAATGTAGTTTCTGTAAATATATAGATAATATACAATTTTTTTGTTTTGTTTTTGACAGAAGATTTTATAGAGATTAATTGACAATATAATAGTGATTGATAGATATGACAGTGATGAATGGTATAGTGATTGATAGATGATAGAGATTAATTGATGATATGGTAATGATTGACAGATGATATAATATTGATAGATTATATATTAGTGATACAATAGTGATCAACTGATAAAACAATACCGATAGATAATATAACAGTGATTGATAGATGATATAATGGTGATTAATCATGATAGACAACAGTAGAATCATCAGCAGACAGTGATTACCACATTTTTATTAAATATATTAAGTACAGAGTTTACTAACCAGAACTGGGTGTTTTCAGCTGTTCAAACTTCACAGTAACTTTCTGTGACTGTTTTTTTTTTTTGCTGCACACTTTTGTCTGTTGATTGGTGAGTGAACATGTAACATCAGTTTTTTGTCATTTGTCTGTTACTGCGTGTATTGAATCTGTGACACCAGTGTTACTATATACAGTAGATACCCGATGGTAGAATACGGCCTTGTTTCTACTGTGTGTTCAGGTCATGAGATCTGACTTGAAGTGTTAGATGTAAATAGTTTTTACATGTTTGTCAAATGTATTTGGACAAATATGTATATGTACGAATGTGAGGTCACACGTCATTTCATGAACACTGGTTCCCGGTCTCATCCAGTAGCGTTTTTACTTGTTGATGTTTTCTATGTATGATGAGTTGGACTGTCACGGGGCACAGTACACTGTCTGCACTGTAAAAATAATAAAATGACAGTGGCTGCAAACTAAAAATTAATTGACATTTGAGTTTGGTGTTAGGGTTAGGGTTAGCACATCATCTGTTGTGCACATCACTTAGCAATACAAAGCGGGGTTGTAGCTGAAATAGAGGACAGGGTTATCAATATGATGCAAAACATCCCAAACCCCCAGCGGGCCAGCATGTTTACATGCCGGAACTGTGATGTTTATATGCTGGAGCTGTGATGTTTACATGCTGAAGCCTTGATGTTTACATGACGGAGCCATGATGTTTACATGACAGATCAGTGATATTTACATGACGGAGCCATGACAGAGCAGGGTCCAGTAGACATGGAACATTGATTAACAGTGTTGCTGTGTAGAGGGGGACCCAGTGGAGGACTGATCTCTCAGGTGTGTGGGCCCCTAAAGGGCTACAGGTGGACTCTATGTTGGGAACCAGTGTTTTAAAATATATCATACATGACCACAACAATAGAATAGAAACAGTAGAAAATATAATTAGTTTTTAATGTGGTAGATCTTTGTGTGTTCAAGGTTTAAGATGTTAGATCATAGACTAAACTGTGATGCTTCATTGAAAGCATATCCAGTGTTTTGTCTCACTGACCTGTAACATGTCTTCGTCTTGTTTATCTGTTCATGTGTCTCCATTCTGCCCATGTATTCTTGGTAAGTAACCATGTCACATTCAGCTGGTGGTACTAAACCTCTGTAGTGTTTTATCAGAGTATCCCGCCTGCCTTGTATGTCATAATACCTCTCTTAGTGTTCAGATCAGTTCTTACAGTCTTTGTTGGCATTTTTAGATATTTTTTTGCTTTGTGACATGGTATGTTATCATGCTGGAGGTGGCAAAAAAATAAATCCTGATCTCTCAGACCAGGTCTTCACCTGTCCAGTATTGGTGAGCCTGTGACTAATGCAGCCTCAGGTTTCTGGTTTTGGTGACAGGAAGTGGAACATGGTCTCTGTTGTTGTAGTCCATCCACCTCCAGGTTGGATGTGTTGTTCACTCTGAAGCTTTTCTGCTCACCACAGTTATAAAGAGTGGTTATCTGAGTCACTGTAGCCTGTCAGCTCCATTCAGTCAGTTCATCCTCCTCTGACCACTGACCTCTCTCATCAACACAGAGCTGCTGCTCACTGGATGGTTTTGTTGTGGCTCCATTCTAAGTAAAAAGTCTACAGACTGTTGAGGGTGAAAATCCAGGAGATCAGCAGCTTAAGAAACACCAACAATCGTGGTGCACTCAAAGTCACTAATATCACATTTTTCCTCATTTTGACATTTAATGTGAAGATTAAGTGAAGCTCCTCACTTGGATCTGCTGCTGCTACATGATTGGCTGATGGGATACTTGAATGAATAAGCAGGTGTACAGGTGTTCTTAATAAAGTGATTACTTTAAAATGATAAATATTCACTCAATAAATTTAAAAAAGATTATATAAAACAAATTTTGATACTTTTGATCAGATATTAGACACCAATGATGACAAGTGTCAATTATAGTTATTCATTTCACAGAAAAACATCCAGCCCTGACTTGTTTACAAAAAAAAAAAACACAAAAAAATAAACACCCAAAAATGGCATCCTGATCCAGTAGGTCAGGATTTGATGGCCCAGGCTTCATACACAAAGTAAAGCTTGTTTGTTTTCACTGACAGCCTGTTCCTGTATTTGTGTGTCGTACTTAAATAACTGCTGTATTCTGACAGTTGCTGTTGCATTGCTCTGATTGGTTTATAGTCGCTAGAGGTTGCGATCAACTACTAATTCCATGCTCAGTCGAATTAAGGATGACCAGTTTCAACATTGTAAATATATTGTGTCCTGAAATCTGATGCAAAAGTCAGGAAAATATTCAACAGTGTTTATTTGTGGAGTGTGTGTTGCCACCATTAGAAACACAGATGTGTATTTGTTTGTTTGGTGTTGGAGTTCTTACCTGATGCCCAGGGAAACTCTGGGATGGTTTGGAGTTTGACTGTACCTTATCCAGAACTGAAAACGTCTGTTATTCAGCTTTCCTCTATTATCTGCTGATACTGTCACTAATTCTTAAAATCTCACAAGTTTTTGACAGAGGATGTGAGTAGGATTGAGCATGTTGGATGGGAGATACTATGACCTTACTTAGGCAACCACTGTGTGTCACCACTGTCATCCTTTCAAATGATTAACTGCAATTACAAAGCAATTATAAAGTTGAAGGTACAAATTTGTGTGCATAAAATGAGAGGAGATAACTTTTCACAGGACAAGGTAAACTAATTGGAGTTGCTAATGATGGGAGCTAACACAAGCAGTGGGTGTTGCGAAAATTGAAAACAGTCTGCAGCTGAAATCAGTTGACTTTCTAATACTGGTTCAGTTTTGAATTCAGCAGCTGTGGAGCTATGTGATGTGAACTGTTATGATGAAGCATTTAGAATTTGTGATTTGCATCTTTGGCTTCTTCTTTTGTGTCCAGTAATCTAAGGGAATCATTAAAAGAAGAAGTGAAAATAATAACATAGAACAGGTTAGAAAAATTCACTTTGACAACCAGTGGCTCCTCCCACTTCACAACTAGTGTATAATAATTGTTTTGTGTTATATGTAACTGTTAAGTGTTGGTATGTATCATTGTGTTTGTATTGTCCACATGTGGCTCCATTCATCCTTTTTGATGTTGTACATTAAGGGTCTCCAACCGTTTTTTTTACTGAGAGCTACTTTGACCAAAATAAAGGGGCTGAGAGCTCCTCGTCTTATATCACTGGTTACATTTACTCACATCAAAACACTCCAACTGATCTCCAAACCAAATCAGATGAAAGGTCAACAGATCAACAGGTCATCAAAATTTAAGCTTTTTATACTGATCTGAAACCATAAGGCAGAACACAAAGTTGTGCTGAAAAAACAAGTCTTTTATTGTAATTCTTGTAAAAAGTGTGGAATGGAGCTAGTGATGGCAATAGGGGTGAGGGGGTGTAGACAGGCTGGCAGAATAATGGCAGAGATGGACACACACACACACACACACACACACACACACACACACACACACACACACACACACACACACACACACACACAGGAATTCACAGAACTGGGCAGGCAAACAAAATTCAACAGGCAAGATGAGACTGGAGCTGAGCATGGCAGGTGGCAGGGTTGCAGGAGTATGGACCTGAAGCACAGGGATAACAGAGTTAGCAAGAAGTCTGGAAGACACAGAGCAACTAAGTTTACAAACAGACCTTGGCCGTAGCATAACCTTTATACTTCAGCTAGTGGTGAAGTTGATTGAATGATGAAAAGCAGGTGCATATGTAGACTGGAGGGAGCAGGATTCAGGAAGCCACGCCCAGCTGACATACACACAAAACAACAAAAACAAGAGGGAATTGAAAGGACCACAATGTCCAAATCATAACACAAATATCAATATCCAAACCTCACATTTTGTACCAGAAATATCTGAAACTCTCATCAGTGTCAATTTTGTGTCAAAAGTCACAATTCAGTCAAACCTGAACACACAGACATAATGAAGGTGTTGAAGAGGAGGTCTGTCTGTATATTTGATTTAGTTGCATTTGGAGTAGATCTAATGAGAAATGTTGTGTTGCCTAAAGTTTGTACTATGCATCCATGGTTTGTACAGACTATAATCTCTGAACCTTTGGGTGAGCTACTGGAAGCTCATGAGCTGCCTGTTGGAGACCCCTGCTGTACATGACACAGTAACATAAATCAGAAAAAGTGAAAAGGTGCTGCTAGATTAAATCTCTCCGATTTGAGATGCTCATGGCTTGTTGTGTCTTCTGGCAGTTTAAAAAGGGACCACCGGTGCCTCCACCACCAAAGGTCACACCTACCAAGGAGGTGGCAGAGGAGCAGATCATTGACCTATTTGGAGGAGAATTTTTACCAGCACCTTCACCATCGCAGGTCAGGGGATCCACACACATTCTCTGTGCTTATTAAATTTTCCTACTATGCACAGTGTATTGTAAACATTTGTTTACCCATCTTTTTTCGCTGTTGCTCACAGCCCAATGAACGACCTGGAGAATCTCTTCTTGACCTGGACTTTGATGCTTTTCAGCCAGATGAAAGTGTCTCACCAATACCACAGGTTCTTTTAATTTTCATTCTTTTCATTTCATTAACATAATTTCACCTGCAGAGTACACCTCTACACCTGAACAAGTGTGGTCAGAAAGAAAAGTCTGAGAGTTGATTTTTACTAGAAGGGCCTGTGAAGCTGTTTATTAATCTGCTCAGTTTTTTACAGAGGCTCTGACAGCTTTTTTCTGGGAAGAAAGAAAAAAATGGAAAAATGATCCCCCGGAAAAAAAAAAAAATTTTTACTTTCCTCTCTGGGGTTGTTATCACAGATGGAAATTCATTCAATCATTTGCTTTTGTAATACTGATTTCAGCCACAAGAGACTGAAGTGGACCACAACCCTAAGTTATGTAACATTGCTGTTCCTCATCTTGGCTAGAAATGTATTTTAATAAGCAAAGGCTTTCTGCCAGGAACACTTAAGGAAGTCAGGTGAACTACCACAATGAGCAACAAAACCCATACAAGTAAGAAGCTGTAATGGGAGAATGGATCTTACAAAGGACTTTCACCGAGGAGGTTGGAGTTTGAGTCCTGTTATGCATATTTATTTAGTTAACTTTTCTTTTCAATTTATTTTCTTTATATATTTTTTTTATATTTATTTTTTTATAATCTATAAAAACAAACCCCAGAGAGACAAAAAAAAAAAATCACTTGCCTCTCAGGGCTTGTTTTCACAGATGAACTAACAGTAGTAGCAGAGTATTCATTAAGAGCTGCTTCTGATGTTAATGGTTCCTATTGATGTGTTACTGATGTTAATCTTTATAAAATATGTGCTGATCACCAATATTAACAACATGTGCTGTGCCCCTTTCAGACAGCTATACCTTGGGATATGTGGTCGGTAAGTAAAGTCTTGTGTCTTATTCAAAACTTTTCAGTGTATAATTTATGTAGCTATTGCAAAATCACAAATGTGAACTTGATCCTCCAAATGTATAGATTAAATAAAACAGATCAATGTGGTTGTCTCTGCAGATCTGAACCATTTCTTTACTATTTCTTTTTTTTTTTTAAGGCAAACACACAAACAGCCCAGCCTGTAAGTATTTAGTTACACAACACCACTGTTGCTTGTCATCATCACTAAAACCTGAGAAATCAATGATGGATTTGGATTCCCTGTCTTCATAATGATAATGTTCACTGTAGTAGATCAGTGTATTCACAAACTCATCCAATTAATTTCACCTTTGACCTTGTTTAGCTGCTATTTCCAAAAAGATAATATGGCCAACTAATGTCTTCTCCTGTTGGCATTTATTTTTTCTTTTAATACCTACATTTGTACTGTTGATTTTAAAATATAATTGAATAACTTTGATGCAAAAAATTCCACCTAGTTTACTATGCATATTAAGAGACCTGTACTGTGGCCATGTTTGCATTTTTAAGAGTCTAAATTTACCCAGAATTCACAGTAAATTTTGAAGGCAGTCAGAAACTCAGCACAAAGATGAGATGTGTATATATCTTTTAGATGGCAACCATGATCATTCTCCAGATACATCATTCAGGTGCAGTGTCTGTATGTGGAAAATAGCTACTCTGTATTTCCATGCACTGGCCTTCCAGTCAGACTGTAGAGTAGGGGTGGGGGGTCAAAATTAAACCCTTCATTCCCTGCCATTTCCAAGCAGGCTGCGGATGCTGGCTTCATGGCTGACTGGTCCGCAGACTTTGGTGCAGTGCCAGCAAATGGAGATGCCTCTTCAAGAGCCGAGGCCCCTGAGGCTCCTGCTGTAGGGCTGGAGGGGGCACAGGACGGGGCACAGGGTGGGGCTCAGGGCTGGCCCCAGGCAGATGGCTGGCTGCCGGGTGGAAATACAGCTACACCTCCTCAGGAAAGTGAGGCAGCCACAGCAGCTGAATCTGAGGTTAGCAAGTGGGACTCTCAAACTAACCCCAACTTTCATCCCACTGCAGTCAGAGGTGATGAAAACAAGACTGGGCAGGCAGATTCAGGGGGGGGGGTAGCAGGGCACGAAGACCGCAGGACATCCACCCCAGGACTTATATTCACCAATGAGTATGGTGAACAGATTGAGGACAGCACAGAGGACAGAAGAGAAAAGTGGGCCAGGTCTCCAGATGGCTCTGGGTCTGAATATGAGACTGCTGAGGAGTGGGGTGATGGAGGTCTGGGGGGAGGCTGGGCGAGTGCTGATGATGAACTTTCATATGAAGATCGTCCCCCAGTGAGTGCCTCAGAGGGGTGGGCAGGTGGAGCTGATGGTGTAGCACCAGACTTATCTCAAACTGTAGAACAAGTTTCACCAGTGAGCAACACAGTTTACGGAAACCTTTCTGAAACACATGGAGCAGGTGCGTTTGATTCTGATCCTTTTGCTGAAACACAGGGAGAATGTGCTTTTGATTCAATTCCCTCAGCTGAAACACAAGGAGGAGGTGTGTTTGATTCAGATCCCTTTACTGAAACAGGGGGAGCAAGTGTGTTTGATTCAGATCCCTTTGCTGAAACTCAGGGAGGTGGTGTGCCTGATTCAGTTCTCTCAGGTGAAACCCAGGAAAGAGGTGTGTTTGGTTCAGATCCATTTGCTGAAACACAAGTAGGTGGTGCATTTGATTCAGATCCCTTTGGTGAAACACAGGGAGTAGTTGCGTTTGATTCAGATCCATTTGCTGAAATACAGGGAGCAAGTGTGTTTGATTCAGATCCCTTTGCTGAAACTCAGGGAGGAGGTGCATTTGATTCAGTCCCCTCAGCTGAAACACAGGGAATAGGTATGTTTCATTCAGATCCATTTGCTGAAGCAAAGTTTGAAAACAAGGGGGGTGGATTTCAATTTAATACATTTGCTGAGACCTCAGCAGAAGGTGGGGGAGGGAGTGAGTGGGATGCAGACCCTTTTGCCAACAGTTTTCCAGCAGCCTCTTCAGGGATTGATTGTCCTGCCTCCACTACCACGTCCTGGCAGGAAGTCAGTGACAGCAGTGGCTTCGAATCCTCTGTCACTCGACAAAACTCTGCATCCATCTGTGGAATGGTAGAAGATGTTAACATTCCCAGAGTTCACAAAGAACCAGAAAATTCAGACATGTCCGAAGACGAGGCTGCAAACCGGAGATTTGGAAAGTTGTACCAAGAGCTAGATACAGAACAGGAAGAGGTACTTGACTTCCTCCCTTCTTTAGTGTGGTAGATTAGCACAGAGTAGATTAGAAATCATTGAAATCTCTTTCCTTCCTTCTACCCTCCCACAGACTGACAAAGTGAAAGTAGTCATCCTAAAACCTGGATCCTACCCTGAGCTCTTCCCACCTCTCCTCTTGCTTTGTTTGCTTGTTCATTCCATACTTTGGTTTTCTTTACAACTCATTTAGTAATCCTAAATGCTTTATAACATTAACCTGTGTCTGAATTTATTCAGGTGTCCAACGCATTCAATGGATTTTCACAGGTAATTTTTCAAAATAAATTTAAATTTCCAGCTATTGTCCAGACAAAGTAGTAAAATGTAGTTTACAGCTGTTCTGAGTACAGTGTTTCAGATCTATTTCAATCCATGGAGACTTTTAGTGTCACCAATGATTTTACCAACTTACCATATCATCCAAACATTTTTTGCTGTTGCAGTGTCACATCAGCTAAATGTCCCTTCTCTTAATGTCTCCTTTCTTATCGTTTCATCCCCTGTTGTCTCATGTCTTAATATCTTGTCTCTTTATGTCCAGTCTTCTAATGTTTCATCTCTTTATGTCTTGTTCATTAATTTTCCAAGACCTTAATGTCGCAACTCTTAATGCCTCAAATTTGAATGTTTTGCAAATAGTCTTCCCTCTCTTCTGTGAATGAGAAATCATTTTGTATTTTTCTTCTTTAGTTCTTACTACTCTTCATTTTTTTCACATATGCATTCTGAAGGATGCTTCTGCCACATCATTTTTTGCCAATTTTGATAAGATGGTGAGTATTACTTTTACCATGAGCAAGATTTTATTCAAGGTATCATATGTATATGATATAGAATGGTGTATTAATCTTCTTAGTCTGTTGTTCTGTTGAGCAGTTTTATTTGATAATCAGTTTGTTGAGGACCTTTTGTAAACATTTGCTGTTAAGTTATATCCTCTGTTTGATCAGTAGCTTTTTGGGATATCTCAGACATATAAAAATGCAACTAAAATATTTTAAACTTTATTTTAAACTTAAATTTACCTTAGACAGAAAAATGAACTGACATTACGGATGTATTAGTGTGCATGAATGGTCCACTTAGACAGATGGATACTTTTGTTACAAATTCTGAGCCGTTTACTGAATTTCATGAAAAACATCAGCAACCACATTTAAACTGTTTGAGGGTTGATCACCGTCTTCCTTTGCAAAAGAACGAAGCTAATGCTGAATCAACTAGGGCTCCTGGAGCCTCAGAGATACAGGCTGCTGCCTCGACAGAACCTGCAAAGGAACAAAACAAACCTGCAGCTTCCCCTGATGGAGATGAACCTGCAGCCCCCCATGCTGGAGATGAACTTGCAGCCCCCCCCGCTGAACATGAACCTGTTATCCCCCTTGTCGGAGATGAACCTGCAACCAGCCCTGCCAAAGAAGAACCTGCAGCTTCCCCTCTCGGAGGAGAGGTGGATGAACATACAGCTCTACCTGCTGGTGAGGTGGAAGAACCTGCA
This sequence comes from Trachinotus anak, assembly GCF_046630095.1. Taxonomy (NCBI): domain Eukaryota; kingdom Metazoa; phylum Chordata; class Actinopteri; order Carangiformes; family Carangidae; genus Trachinotus; species Trachinotus anak. The sequence continues at coordinate 28,151,745 of NW_027273863.1, forward strand.
GCTCCACCTGTTGGTGAGGAAGATACAGCAGAAAGTTCTGGCAGCCCAATGGAGGAGAAGCCTGCTGTGAGTGGATGCGTTGATCCCAGTAGCTCAGTCATGACACTACTGCTATTTGTGACCACCTGATCATCGTCATCATTCCATCATCATCAGCACTGTCATCATCAGCATTGTTTTCACCATTATCAACATCATCGTCATAGTAATTACATCATTGTCATCATTGTCATCATCATTATCACCATCATCTTCATCACCTTCATCATTATCATCATCATTGCCGTTATTATGGTCATCACTATTAAAATTATCACCAGTGTCATCATCATCACCACCATATGATCCATATCATTAGTAGTATGTAAATTATTAAATATTTACATGTTGAATTGTTTGAGTCTTTACTTTCAGTTCATTATTTCTATGGTATAATGTGATTAAGGCCACAAACATGTTCTAGGCAAGGACACAAACAAACACTTTGAGTTATGTCAGATGCATTTCATGCAGTATTGCCTTATGGAGTGTGTCACAATGCAACAGAGGTGTAAGCTGTGAGAACTGTTTATTGAGAAAGAAAATTTCCATTCTTCCTTCATAAGTGATTCAGAGATCAAAAATCACATCTGATTTGTTTCATTTTTCTTTATTCAGTGCAATAAGCACAGCAGTTCTCACACATTCCTCCATGGATGTGTGTTTGCTTAATACTGTGGTCATGGAAATGTCCAGATTAGCTTTCACTATAATACCTACATCGCAAATTGAGCTTATTTCCAAGTTGTGCGTTCAGAGCAGCTGGGCCATTTGTCTTTGCATACTGTACTTGCATAGAGAACATATGTGTCCTAAATGTGATTTTTGTCTTCAAAGTCAAAGGTTGGATCTCCCAGTTCTGAGAAGCCAGAACTCAGTGAGGTATGTAGATCTGCTTATTTTGGTTTTTGTTAGCTTTCATTTTTCTTTGTCATTCATTGACAATTTAAATATTTTTATCACTATTTTTTAAGAATAATGAAAGAATTGAATAATAAAATTCTGCAAGTAATTAAAAGTTGGACAACACATTAACTAAACAATAATAGTTATGCATCTGTTATTGTGTCAATTGTACTTTAGACTGTTTCTGTCATCCACCACTACATGTGCCTTGTGTTTGATTTCCTTAGCAATAATCACATTGTCTTAATCTGTGCTGTGTGGGTTTTATCATAGGATTCCATAATACTTTGTTATTTTAGGTTTTTTTTTAAGAAAAGTCAATATCTCTAGAGAATTACTGCCACACAAATAAAAACAGGACTTCTCAATGTTCAGAGAATTTAAATTGAAGAATTAGGATGATCGTGCTATACCAACAAGGACATGATCAAAATAAGTTTAGGAATGATTAAAAAGTTATTAGCTTTACTACTGTTGTTGTGTGCTTTTCTGAGACAAAGTAAAAGGTTATCAATGAGAGGGTGATGCTGATTGTTGCCTGCAGGAAAAGATGCCGATCCCCTCCGTGGTGATTGAACCAGCATCCAGTAATGAAGGTGATGATGACCGTGATGCTGACATCATCTCCCCCACTGCCATAAGTGACAATGAGGTTACAGCTCAAAACCAGACCATCAAACATATGAGTCCATCTGGTGCTGTGTCAGGACTCCCTGATGACTTTCTCTATAAGGTGGGAGTTCATCCACATACCAAATAACTCCTAACTTTTACAGCAGCACTTACTGTGTGGGTTAGGTATCTGTTGTTATCAGACATGGTAATGGTGTTTTTCTTTCTTGTAGGTGGAGACAATGCATGACTTTGAAGCTGCAAATTCAGATGAGCTTGAACTAAAGAGAGGTGATGTGGTGTTGGTGGTTCCAACTGCTTCAGTAGAGGATCAGGTGAGCAGAATATGTGACATGTTTAAATCCAGTAATTAAATATCATCAGCCTTTTGGAAGGAAGGAACGAACAAAACTGTAACAGTAATTTAGGCTGATAGTGGTGTTTTTGTGGCTGTGCTTGTTGCAGGATGCTGGCTGGCTCACAGGGATCAAAGAAAGTGACTGGGTAACACTCGGAGCCGGTGCTCAAAAAGGACTGTTCCCAGAAAACTTTACCCAGCATTTGGAGTAAGAAGTCTCCGTAGATGGCAGATCAAATCGGGAGAAATTTGAAACACTGGTGTACAAGCAGTCCAGTCAGCATGTAGCTAGCCCTGTCCTGAGAAAAACCTGTGGTCTCATTCAGCTGTCTGCTGGCCAACATAATGCTATTTCTGCTTAGATAAGACTCTTCACTCTACTGAAAGTAAAACTCATGGTATGAAATACTAGTACTATTTCCAGCTGAAGTGAAAATTAACAAGCATGATGTGATAGTATGGTCTACCTTTCCTGGAACTAAGAAGAGTTTATTTTTTTTTTGACAGACAAAATATGATGTATGGTCTTATGGTAATGTTGAAATATATGTTCACACCTTCAAGAGCAGGAAAAGTTTTTCTGGAGAAAACAAAAAGAAAAATAAGAAATACTGCACCTTTTTTGCACCAAGTGTGTTGTACTAATTTTCTTGCTCTGCTGTGGAGTATACCAGAATCTGTAGTGCTGTGATCTATTTAAATGTGTTCGAGTGTAACATGAAACTCTTGAGTTTGTTGTTTTTTTCAGAAATGTCATTGCTGTTACATTTGAATCACTGTTAATGTACTTCTGTGTTACGGTTGAGTGTGTGGTGATCTTTCTTTGGCATATGTGGCAATTAATGATCTTAATAACAAGTGTTGCTGTGTTTTTGCCAAAATAGTATTGACATTTATTATTTAAGTACTGGTTTAACAACCAGTGCACATCCAGCATGAAAATCTCAGATCATTTATTGTAATCAAGTATTTTAAAAGACAATAAAAACAAAGAATCTCCCTACTATTAAAAATATCATTGTATATCTGTAGAAGTCATCTCTTATAAAAATTATATTTATAAGAAACTGAATCAATCAGGCAACATCTTAATCTTATCAGCTATTTATATAGAAGTGTATGATCACAGGGAAGGTATTAACAAATCCAATATGCAATCTATGTTGTCGGATTATTTTAGGTCTCCGTGTTCCAACAGTTCTGTAGCTCAACAAAGTTGATATCACTTTCTTTAATAGTGAATTTAAAACTAGATGTATACATTTTGTGATGTACATACAATAACCATTTATGTCATGATAAATAAATGAGAGTTAATAATGTATGAAGCTTTGTTTTGACCATTGATTGTAATTTAACATTTATTAAATGAGCCGGGGGCACCAGCACGGGGTACAAGTGAGTGGTTGGGGGTTAGGCAAGAGTGTTAAGGTAGGGTTAGATTAGATAAAAACATTTCTTAGTAATAGGTCTCCTTTTCTTGATGTTGCTTTTTATCCACACAGAGCTGTTGAAATGTCCTGTGAATAAAAAAAAAAATGCTAAAATGACAATCACAGATTAGGTTGGGGTAATAGTATAAAACCACAATTGCCGATTTGATGAACCTTGGCTAGCCTCATATCTTGGGAACTGTGGGTGCTAGAGTCACAAAAGTTTGTGTGCTTGTTCCTTTGGTCACTCCAAAGGTGTCTGCCAAGTTTGGCAGCCCTAGAGAGCCAAAGGCAAGGCACTGGCTGGCGCACATCACTGCAGATTCCCACATTGTATGTGGCTGTTGTAGTCAAGTTGCAAAAAGAGAGTTAAGTAAGAGAGTCAAAATCCCCTGTCAAAGTCAAGTATTAATTAAGTAATTTATTACTAAAAATTGATTAACTTTCAATAATTTTTTGTATAAGATTATAGGACACATCACCAATAGTTCACCTCAGGATCATTGAGTGTTTTGGCCACTTATCACTAGACACTCTCACCCGAGGATGGCCCCGCCGGGGGTGGTCAAACCTTGGGGTATGTCCTGTAGCCAATTAGGTTCAGTTAAGTGTAGGTTTCCCAGGTCAAAGTCAATGTTTTGCTAAGTTCTGAAGGCTTTAGATTGTAACAATACTAAGTTGTAGAAAAGATAATAGTAATTGGTTACTCATCCCTTGTTAATCACAGATTGGTTGTTAGGGTTAGGGTTAGGTTAGGTAAAAGACGCAGCACTCTTGAGAGTGCTACGAGGGTCACGGGCACACAAGGACACAATAAAATCAAATCAAATAAAAATAAAAAAGCAAACAAAACAGGTCTCCCTAAAAACCTTCCTTTTGGGGTTTGAGTGCTTTTAAATCACTTAGGGGTGGTGGAGGGCAGGGGCTATGGCCCTTAAAGTCTTATGCCAGGACTGGGTTTCGAAGGGTTAGGGTTAGGTTTAGATAATCTATCTCGATAGTTCCCCCCGTGGCATCCAACGATACTCACGGTTTGGTGTAGAGAACTAAAGGTAAGGCACGGGCCGGCGCATGTCACTCGGACGACCTCCTCCCGCTATGCATTACTCTTTGGGTCAAATTGATTGTTTGTTGCCTCAATGCGGAACCGAACGGAGTATTTTAGGTTTAAATTGAAGTACCAAGTTAGGATTGGAGAGTTCTAAATTGACTGTTAGGTTTTGGGTGTCGGTTGGGATGGTGTTAGGAGAGATAAAATTTACTCGGCCACTGACTAGCAGTGGCCGAGTCATGCACACTCCATCACAGACACCCTGCAGGAGTGTCGCCCAGCTCAACTCCCTGAAAGGGATGATTAAAATGGGATATTGGAGTTGGGTCAAAGGTCATGATGGGTTGGGGTTAGGCAAAGGTCAAGGGATGGTTGAGGTTAGGGTTGTAGTGGGATAGGGTTAAAGGTCATTAGGGTTAAGGTTAGGCACAAATCCAGGGGTGGTTAAGGTTAGGGTTAAAGTACATGTTGGGGTTAGAGGTCACCATCCTGGTTGAGATCAGATGTCAGGATGTGGTTTTGGTTAAGATGAGGGTCTAAATTAGGTTTTAGAGGTCAAGGGTTAGAGTAAGGTTGAGGAGAGGAGGAAAGAAAAAGAGAAAGAGAGAGAGAGAGAGAGAGAGAGAGAGAGAGAGAGGAGGGAAAAAAAAAAAAAAAAAAAAAAAAAAAAAAAAAAAATTTTAATTATTTCCTTGACACAAGAATACCATTTTATTATATACTTATTTATTATTTAATCCCCGTGGATATTTAGAATCCAGATTAATAATCCAAGATCTTTCAGTTCTCTGTCTTTGAATTGTAGTCCAATTTGGATTACATTGTAATATCGATGCTTGTACTGAATCCCATCCATGTTGAATAAAATGCTTAACCAATGGAGTATGAACTTCCTTTCTTTTCAAAATATTATGTCTGTGCTGTGCAAACCTGGTAAGGATCGTGTTCCCAGTCTCACCAACATATAGAAGGCCACACTGTTTACATACAATTAAATATACACAATTTTTAGTAAATATATTCCCATGATTTGGGATTTTGAAAACCCTTTGATTATATGGATTAGATATCCAAAATCGTTGTCTGAAAAAATCACCTTTGTATTTGACTCTGGGCTTCACTAATGATTTGATTTTTGCTCTGACTAACAGGTCCTTTAAGTTTTTATTCTTCCTAAAAGCAGCAATAATTCTGGAATCCTGTAAATCTTGTGTCTCTTTTATCATATTGTTAAAATTGTTTTTAATTACTCTGACCAATTTGACATTAGAAGGTGAGTAAGTAGTCACAAAGGGGAGAATGGAGGAGACCTGAATTGGTCTGATCTGGAGAAATGTTTTGAAGCATGTTCTAAGAAAAGTCCTAGAGTACCCTCTACTGGACAATGCGGAGAATAGCACCTTGGTGGCGCATCTGAAATCCTCCTTTTGAGTGCAGATCCTATGAAATCTTAATAATTGGGACTTTACTAAGCCTGCAAATGTGTGTTTGGGATGAAAGCTGCTCTTATGAAGTAATGCATGTGTATCAGTCTCTTTAAAGAAAACTTTAATGTCCAATTGATTGGTTTCTGAAAATTTTGGGCCTTTGAAAGTTGTTGTGTCCAAGAAATCTACTGAATTATGGCTGGTTGTGGATTTGAGTTTAATAGATGGATTGTGATTGTTAAGAATATTAATAAATAGTTGAAAATCTTCCTCTGAGTGGGTCCAGATGCCCCAAATATCATCCAGGTATCTATAATAATGTAGGGGTTTCTTATCACATTTCTCCAGTACAGAAGTCTCCCACTCTGCCATGAAGATATTGGCATAAGCAGGAGCGAATTTCTTCCCCATTGCTGTGCCTTTTATCTGTAGAAAAAATTCTCCATTGAATTCAAAGTCATTCTTATTTAAATTAATTTCTAACAGTTGAAGCAGTTCCTTATCAGGTCTCTTTTTATCATAATTTTTGTAAAATATGTTTTTTATAGCTTGAATTCCCTCTGCAATATCAATATTTGTATATAAACTATCTATGTCCATCGTGAATAAAACAGAATTGACAGGGATATGTAACTTTTTTACCTTTTCTATGAAATCATATGTATCTTTAATATAACTTGCATGAGTAACAGACAAAGGATTCAAGTAATAATCAAGGAACTCAGCAGTTCTGTACGTTTCACTATTGCAATCTGACACAATAGGTCTCCCAGGAGGAATTTCAAATGGTTTACTCCATTTAGCAGGGTCCTTATGGATTTTTGGCAGCATATAGAAGCGCCTGGGTCTCGGTTCAGAATCTCCCATTAAGTAATTCTTTTGTTTAGCATTAATGAATTTTTTCTCATATAATTTCTGAATAATTTGTTTAATTTGTGGGAGAGTATCCAAATAAATAGGTTTGTCTAACTTTGAATAATATTTGGTATCGTTCAATTGTTTATAGCCCTCCCACAGATATTGTTCCCTATCCATAATGACCACTGTGCTGCCCTTATCAGCTGGTTTAATAATAATTTCCTTATTATTGATCAAATCCTTCAAGGCTGAGGTTTCCTCCAGAGTCAAATTGGGTTGTAAGTGATATATTTGGAAAAAATTATTGAAATAATTTATGTCCCGTTGGATTAAATCCTTAATGCAAGGAGGCAATTGTGTCTCTGGAGGAGACCAAGTGGAACTGGGAGTAAAAGGCGGTGGTATCGACACATCTCTATCCCCATAGAAAACTGCCAGTTTAAGTCTCCTGTGGTAGTTTTGAAGATCAAGCCTGGATTGTTTTTTAATGTTTTTATTGCACCCCTTAGTGGGAATGAAATTTAGACCTCTGTTGAGAAGGGCAAGTTGTGGAGTTGTTAGCTGGATTTTTTTGGATAAAACCATAACATTCTTATACCCCTCCTGCTCAGGCAGGCTTACGGGGACCCTTAGTTTACCTGTTGTGCCCAATGATTTAACATCAGGGTCGCTGTCTGGCGGGTCCAGTGCACTTTGTCCATTTCAGTCTGAAAGTCTTTGCTCTGAAGTTGTGGAATGTGATCACAGTTCTGTAGAATGTGTCTGTTCAGAGCTGAGAGGTTGAGCTTCTCCCTGTGGGGGAGTGTTGATGCAAAGTTGATCTCTGGAACCATGATCCTCGCCTGTGGAAACCGATGATTAGCCACTCTGAGGGCTCCTTGGAGTTGTTTTATCATGGTTGCCTGAGTCTTCTGCGACCTGTTATTCATACCAAAAGACAGGATGATTTTCTCCACCGTGGTCGAACAGGTTGCCTTGGAGAGAATGGCCTCTGCATGGCGGAACGTTGCTCCAGGATAACTGTCGATCTGTAGGTGCTGGATCTGGAATGGAGGGAATCTGGAGACATTGGAGTCCCCTATGATGATCCATTTTTTCCTAATGCACAAACCCCAGTCCTGTATTTTCCTGTTGGTGTTGAGGTGCCTGGTGGGTCTGCGTGTGGGGGTTGATGGAGAGGAAGGTGACATCATGCTTTGGAGGATATTCTGGCCCTGAGAAACGGGCTGTGCTGACTGTTCTGGAGGTTGGTCAGTAGTATTCAGGGAGCCCCCTTTGCCACCCACACTCTGTGTTGGTTCAGTGGATGTGTGCCAAATACCGCCGGTGGATCCTCGACGGCCAATAGGCGTTAGTCTGGGAGTTGTGGTCTGTGGCTGGCTGTTGCTTTGTTCAGTGGATAGGTATCTGATTGAGAAGTCATCATAGGCCACATTTGGATTGAAGGAGGGGGGAGGGAGGGGGGGAGGGGGAGGAGGAGGGGGAGCCACTGGGGGGTGAGGAGGTCCAGTCTGGTCTGTAGTAGTGGTGTGTCTAGCTCTTTCTCTTCTCTGCTCCTTAGGGGAGTGTTGCACTTGTGTCTCCCCAAAAGAGGGTGAGGAAATGGAGGAGCGAAAGGGGGGAGGAGGAGGGGGAGTGGTAATGTTTTCAAAATCCATATGAGGGTCCGGTGACCATTCTCCACTACCAGACTGCTCTGTCATGGTGCCCGTAGATGCAACATTGATCTGAGGAGGTTGGGATGGCTGGGCGTTGGGGCCCGACACGGGGGTTGTGTGTGTGTATACTTGAGCTTGGGTTGTGATTGTTCGTGTCGTGGTGGCTCCTGCTTGAGCTTGGGTTGTGGTTGTTTGTGTATTTGTGGCTCCTGTTTGAGCTTGGGTTGTGATTGGCTGTGCATTTGTGGCTTCTGTCTGGTTGGAGGGCCTCTGCACAGAATCTGTAGGTGTGGGACCTGAGAGGTTGTTTGTGAGAAAGACTTCTGTTTGTTGTAGCGTTTCAGTCAGTAGTCTGTGACCCAAGTTCTTTTTGGCCCATGAGGAGGCCACCTGAAAGGGGCCCCTCCAATCATCACTGGATAGTAGGGACAGATTTTGAACTTCAATATTCATGTTTTCTTCATAGTGTTGCTGCAGAATCACCATGGTAGTACACTCCCAGTTTCTGGCATTTCCCTCAATCAGAGCTTTGGTTGTATCATTTGGGGAGGCAGGTTTAATCTGAGTGGCCAAGTTCTTGGTCATTTTGCTGATTGTGGGTGGTGGGTCTGATCTAGAAACATTGCGCAGATGATGAGCAGATTTAATAATCTTGTGGATGATCCGGACTTTGGGGATGAAATCTGGGTCATCAGATTGCACACTGTGTTGTGGTTGAGTGTTATTAATGTTCTGATGAGGTCTGGAGTTTGGAGGCTGGCGATATTTTCTCATGTTATACTGATTGTAATGTTCATTAAAGGGACGATAATGTCCATTTCCATATCCGCGACGATTGTAGGAGTATTCTGTGTTCCTCTTCGTGTGTGCGTGGCGGTAGTAGGATTGATGTGACCGGTAGCTCACCTGTTGCGCTCCCCCTGTGTGAGCGTTGTCCGCTCGGCGATCACCGGACCGGTGATCGTGTGGACGGGAAGAGAAATGGCGATGATCCAGCCGATCTCCTCTGGTAACTGAAGCATAGGAGCGCTTCCCGTCGTGGGTCTGGTAGTAATTGCGGCGGAAGAAATCCGTGCTGCCCGATGGTCTGTGGCCGTAGGTTGCGGCGTCCTGGCGACTCCTGTCGCGGGGCTGGTAATGGCGGCGGCGAGAGAAGTCCGTTCTCTCTGGCGATCTGTCCTCGGTTCGGCTCGTAGCTGTAGCATAGGAGCGCTTCATGTCTCGGGACTGATAATAGCGGCGATGAGAGGAGTCTGTTCTCTCCGGCGATCCATAGCTAGCTGGGCCGTTACCTGAGACCTCCAAGCGCTGTGTGTCGCGGGGCCGGTAGTGGCGATGTCTCGAGGAGTTCGCTCTGTCCGGCGCTCCGTCGCTGGTTATGCTGCGGCGGCGTAGTTGGCGACCTCGTCGGTAGTTAACCCGGGTCCAGCCGTCTTCGTCCATCCGTCCCAATATCTTTGGGGAAAATATACTCAACAAACTGAGCCTCGTAAGGCTGTAAAAACTTCGGCTTTATGTGAAACAGAAGAGTCAGAAAACTCTCTTTCCGCTGACACTCGGCTCTTTATTCAATAAAACATATACAAAAAAGTAGTCGAAACAGGCACAATCGCGACGTTTCGGTCCTGAAAGGACCTTCTTCAGGCGGGCCTGTTCAATAGTAGTCCAAAATAAATCACGAAAAAAGAAACAATTTGCACAAGTGTTCAGCGTCCTCTCAATAGCTGTATCCTACTTAGTCTGAAGTAAACGGAAGTAATCAGTGGAAAACGCGGTAAAATGTGGCGGTAATTCACCTGTTCTTACTTCCTCTATAAATAGGTACACCTGAGGATGGAGCGCCGACCTGTGGCAGTACCAGCATACACCAAACATCTGTCTATGAGATCATAACTGCTAATAACTGTAATAAAACATTCCAACAATAACATTTTGTCATTACAATTCAATAATAGATCATCATAATAATCCTCCTTATGAATTCAGGGGTATTAAATATGCATTATGTAAAGAAACATATTAAAGCATATAAGACATTCCATTCTGTAAAATATCCTGGCCAGGTGAGAGGGGAAGCAAATCCATCCATGAATTAATCAGCATATAGACCATAAGAACATATATCCCATGAATTATATTTCATTCCCTGGTTATTCAATGTAGATCATGTGTGAAACAAAATTCAAAGCCCTCCATAAGGGTTATAATACAACAATACTGTGGTTAAATGAATAGAAAAGGAAATGCAGATTGGTTTATTGCCATAAGAATATGAAGTTGAGAAGAGGCAGAAAGGGGAGGAGCCAGAGCGACACAACAGGGCGGCTGGAGGAACTGGCTGGTTAGGAGAGATAAAATTTACTCGGCCACTGACTAGCAGTGGCCGAGTCATGCACACTCCATCACAGACACCCTGCAGGAGTGTCGCCCAGCTCAACTCCCTGAAAGGGATGATTAAAATGGGATATTGGAGTTGGGTCAAAGGTTAGGGTTAGGTTAGGGGACAAAGCTCTTTAAAATAAATAGAAATTTCTAATAAAAAAAGCAGCTCTGGCAACAGGTATCTACTCTGTCATTTATTTATTTTTGTTTCTCCTTGGGGGTTTCTATAACTCCAATAGTGCAAAATTAAATAAAATAAAATAAAATAAAATTTGACAAAGACAACAATAAGATAACAATACATAAATAAAATTTTAAAACCAAATAAATTAGGGTTAAAAAAAGATATTTTAATTTCCTAAAACCACCGTGAAAGCGAGGGAGAGAGCCAATTAAGGGTTAAAAATTCCTATAAGAATATAAATGAAAATGGAGGTAAGGTGTGTGGGGGTTGGTCTTGTGGGGGTTAAAAGACCTTAGGGTTAGGGCCCCCCCTGAATGGTTAAGGTTAGGGGAGGGGCCATGTACAGGTTAAATAAAAATAGTTTTATTATGATATGGTTGATGTTAGGCATACTCTCCTAGGTGGTTATGGTTAGGAAATAAGTTCTGGAAATAATAATAGGGAGAAAAAAAAAAAAAAAAAAAAAAAAAAAAAAATTAGATATGGCTGAGTATTGTATCAATAAATTAAAGGTTGGGTTATTGTATACCAAAGGAAATTAATTAGCACACAAAAGGAGGGAAAACTCATACCATTCAGTTAAAAACAACACCAAGTTAATCTGCAGGTTAAGCAAGGAGAGATATTTTTATATATTTATGAGAGAGAGTAGGATAAGGACAATGAAATGGTATTTATTAATATATTATTGCTTTTAAAACTTATGTTATAATTCTAGCCTCCAAGTTGTTTTTATAGTTTTTAAATTTTTATTGTATTTTTAAACTATCTTTTTACTGTTAAACACATGTAAATAAAATCCTTATATGTAAAAGATAGTTGGTTTTATATTTTTTTATTTTAAAAAAACAATTTTTTGAAAAAGAAATACTTAGGAGTTCTTAAAAAGGTTATTTATTAAAAGCAATAATTTCTAAATACCTTTTGTAAAAAAACCTTAAATTATTGTTTTTCATTTAGTCCTTTTGGGTTTATAGTTTCCAAAGTGTTTATCCATTCTCTCTCTTTTCTTTTCCTAAAGGATCTAGACCAATTATTATTGTTTTCCAGTCCCAAAAAGATGTAATTATTGGGACCATGATTTCTAAGATGATTATAAAGAATAGTCGAGTTTTCCGTTTTATTAATTTGGTATGTATGTTGATAGATCCTGGTTTTAAGGCTGTTACCTGTCTCTCCTATGTAAATTTTTTTGCAGATGGTACACTGGATTGCATAGACTACATTTCTGACATTTTCTTCAAAGCTCTGTCTAATGGGAGCACCTTTCTCAGAGAATGTATTTTCTATAAAGAGTGTATTTATAAATTTGGGGTTGTTTGAGCGTGGTCTTTCTTGTTTTGCCATAGCTGTGTGTACCAAAATGTCCTTGAGGTTCTTGTTTCTCCTGTAGGCAGTGATCATCTTAAAATCTCCCAGTTCCTGGATCTGATTTTGTGCCTTCTGAAAATTGGTTTTCAATTCAGAGTTTAGTTGTGATACATGAGGTGAGTAAGTAATCACAAAAGGTATGACAGGCATGTTATTTTTTCTGCTAGTATATTCCCCGGATGATTCAAAAAGTCTCCTCACTTCACTTTTGGCGGCTCTGAGGAACCTGGCTGAATAGCCTCTAGGTCTCAGAGCCGCAAATAGAGTGTTGGTGGCAGTTTCTGTATCTTGTTTATAGGTGCAGATCCTGTGAAATCTGATGAGTTGTGATTTTATGAGACCTTTATATGTATGACGGGGATGGAAACTAGTCTTATGGAGTAAAGCATGTCTGTCTGTATCCTTGAAATGTACTCTAGTGGCTAAACCTTTTGAACTCTGATTGATATCACAAAAGAAGGCTTGTGTATCCAGGAATTCCACCTGATGTGGTTGGATGTTGTATTTGAGGGAGATTTTAGGATGGTGGCTGTTCAAAATTGCCATAAAATCATTAAAATCTGCCAGTGAATGTGGCCATATTCCAAAAATGTCATCCAGATATCTTAAATAGAGAGCTGGTATTTTGCTGCATTTTTGGAAAGCAGTTTTCTCCCAATCTGCCATGTAAATATCTGCATAAGCAGGTGAGTACTTTCGGCCCATGGCGCATCCAGAGACCTGCAGGAAAAACTTGCCATTAAATTCAAAGTCATTCCTTTCTAATGTGAGTTTCAATAGGTCGAGGATGAACTCATCAGGACGAGAGGGATCAGGGTTCCTGCTAAAACACTCAGCCACCGCTTTCAGACCCAGCGTTGTGTCTATGTTAGTGTACAAGGAGTCAACATCAACAGAAAAAATATACGCGTTAGTACATGTTCGTATGCTTTTCAATTTATTCACAAAATGATAAGTATCCTTAACATAACTGGGATGTTGCTGTGATAGTGGATTCAGAAAAAAATCGATGTACTCTGTGATGTTGTACGTCTCCGAGCCACAGTCGCTGACGATGGGTCTGCCACTGGGGATCACGTGCGGGACTGGCCACGATGCAGCAGGTTTGTGGATTTTCGGCAATAGATAGAATAGACGTGGACGAGGATTATCAGGTCCCATGAGGTAAGTTTTTTGTTTATTGTTTATGAATTTGTCCTTGTATAATTGTTCCACTCTATCTCTGACGATAGTTTGAGTTTCAGGTTGAAGTAAATATTGCAGCGGTTTATAATACTGGGTGTCATTAAGTTGCCTGTTGGCTTCCTGTAAATAATGAATTTTGTCCTGTAAACAGATTTGGCCTCCTTTGTCCGCTGCTTTAATGATGATGTCCGGGTTGTTAGCGAGACCAGCAAGCGCTCCTCTCTCCGCCTGGCTGATGTTTTGCCTGCCTGTGTGGCGCGGTTTAAGCTGGCGGAAAGCCGCTATATCTGCCCTGATGAGGTTCTGAATTGGAGAGGACACTGCTTCCAATTGCGGTTCCCAGTGTGATGGGACAATAAAGGGTACGGTCTCTTGTTGTCTATTGTAGTCAAAGTAGTCTAATAACTTTAGTCTACGATGATAAAGGTGGAGGTCTTTACGTATTTCTGTTGTAGTTGGTGGTTTGGGTGTAGGTATAAAAGTCAATCCTTTCTCCAGTATTTGTATCTCCGCTCTATTTAAGGAGAATGACTGGCTTAGGTTAATTATGTTTGAGGATGAGGGGAGTACATGCACAGCATTTTCCCCTCTTACATGTTTAACTTAGACAGCCAGTGTTTGAGGATCTTATCCGCTGTTTCTTTCGTCCAATGAATTGGATCATTGGGATTGACTATGAAATCTGGTCTATCAATGCGGGTTAGGAAATTATATTTCAACCTGATTTTTTTGTTCATGTCAGAGATTAACAGTTGTTGGTTTTCCGGTATTCTGTTCGAATAGTGGATAATGGGGACGTGGATGATAGCCATCGGGAAGGCCGTTGTTGTTACGGCAACTAGTTGTTGCAGCTGTTTGCACGAGGTGGGTGTGGTCTGTTCTCTCAAGCAGTTATTCAGACCGACTGACAGGATCACATGTTCAACTTGTGGTTGTATACTCAATTTTTTAAGCAGATGTGTTATATGTGAACAGGTGGCACCGGGATAGCTGTCCACTTGGACCCGCTCGTCGGTGAAAACTGGGATTCTGGCTAAGTTGGAGTCACCGATTATTAAAATCGGTTTCCTGACCGTCAGTCGCCAGTCCTGGTTCTTATAGCTGGTGTGCTGATGCACCGTCGGTTCAGTGCGCTCCAGTGTGGTCCGTATGCGGGAGGTGGTACGTTGGGGTTTAGGTGCAGAAATGGAGTCAGACTGAGGGGCATTAGTGTCATTTTGACTTTCAATTGTGCCCTCTGTCATCATATTTTTATCTCCATCTTGTGCCCCCGCCCCCACTGTGTTCACCGCACTCACCGGTTCGGACTCAGCGAGCGCCCCTTGAGTGACGTCACCGAGTGCGCCGTCCGCTGCAGGGGTCAGCGTGATCTCCTCGGACACGGTGACGGCTACGTTCGAGAATTGGGGACCAGTTGGTAAGTTATCTGTAGTGTCTTCTTCACAAACTAGTTCAAAATTGACTTTGGGAATGTTGTCTTGTTTTGTATTACTGGAATATTGATCTGTGATTTCATTCGGTGGAGGTGATTTGTCCGTTGCAGGCTGTGAAGCTAGTAGCGGTGCGTCCGCGTGGCTCGGGTGCACTTGAGCCATTGTCTGCCTGTGCGCCTGGCGTGCCGCTGTCGGTTCCTGGGCCGGAGGGGGCGCAGGAGCTAGCATGGTGTTTGGCTCGTTCCCCGTGATGACCGGGTCGTTCCCCCCCGAGCCTGGTTCGGTCTGGTTCGGCTCAGCTGGATCAGAGAGACCCATGCTTTCTGGCCGCGCCGCTGGAGGAAGGGGAGGGAAATCTGCGGTGTTAAAAACAGATGGAGGAGCGGTTGCAGGTACGTGTTTGTAGTTCTTTATCAGATTTTTGCAGGTTTCTACCGACGATGGTGTCAATTTTCTCCTGTATCTGTTTTTGGCCCAAATCAAGGTTTTGTCAAAGCTAGTCTGGTCCCAGGGTCCTACCTGATTAAGCTCCGTGGCCAGTACCGCATCATAGTGGTCTCTGAGGATGTGCGTATTTGTCAACATCCACTGAATGGTATTGGCTCTTACTCTGTCTATTACAGATGTGTTGGGTGAGGATGGTTTAATCGAGGAGCTGATTCTGTTCGCTAATTTCAGCATGCCCTGCGGGAGAGTGTCTTTGCTGATCATTTCATTAATAATTTCTGCATGATGAACCGCTTGTAAGATTTTGAAATATCTTTTGGTATTGTCAGGTTGATGGATGACATTCTCGCTGTTCGTAGCGTTTCGTTGGTTAATTGTATTATTTTTCCTGACTCGGTTTGGAGACCAATTGCGCGAGGGAGATTCGCTGCAGTCTGGCTGTGCGGCTAGGACACTGAAACGGTTGGTCAGAGGAAGCGCCATGGAACCGTAGGGCTCTGGTGAGTAGAGTCTATTGGCTGGAGTGGAAGACTACAGGTAAGTGTTCAACTATAGAAAAATAATTTTTTGATAATAAATTATTGTTTTTCCTGGAAAAAAAAGGGGGGGGGGGGGCTAAAATAAGAAATCAAAAAAGATCACCACCTACAGGAGGAACTCGGTTGAAACCGAATTCTATCAAAAAAAGAAAAAAACAAGTTAGAAAGAGGGCGATCTGAAAAGCGCTAGGAAAAAAAAAAAAAAAAAAAAAAAATTGTTTTTATATTAAAAATTTAAAAAGAAGGGGGGTTATTAAAAATGACAATAACACAAGTAGATAGAAACAACAAAAACAATTTGTATAAATTTGTGGAGTTATAAGAAGAAATTCAAAAACTCCTTAAAAGGACTCTTAAGAGGAAAATTCCCTTTGCTGTGTAAACAACTGTAAAAAACTGTGTTCTATCAAATTGACACAACACTTAAAATAAATAAATTAATTAATAAGCTTGGCTGTTTCACTGAGAAGATATAAATAAATAATAGTGTCACTTCAATAGCTAAGCCAACATAAAAATTGTTACAACCGAGGTTAAAGCATTGAAATGTTGGCTCCGCTTTACAAAATGGCCGCTAGTGGACGGTAAAGTGACACCGCTACATTCAAATGGTCGAGTGCTTTTACTATGAAAGGCATTCGATCAAAAATAAATACATTGATAAAAAAACTCAGTCCAGATTAATCCAAGCATACATCATATCATAAAGAGAAATTAAAAAAACCAATAAATATATTTAAGTGAAATACACAGTTATTAGTTTTTACAGTGATTTGTGGTTGTCTTATAGAAGCTTGTACAGTTCTTTTTTCAGGAGGGGGGTGCAATAAAATAATAAAAGAAGACAAATTAGGCCCCCCTGAATAAAGGCTGGTTGCTGACACACAATAAAATGCTCACTTATGGAGTCTCTTTTTAGCTAGCGGGGAGAGAAGATGGAGTCGGCTTTTGTTTGCCTTTTACTTCCTGATCCGATGTTTCACTCACCCGATGCCGTTTTTGTGAGTCAGTAGCAGGATAAAGCTTCCAGAACGGGTTGTAACCTGGTAGGTAACAGGTTGAGTATGCAAAAGGTAATATACAATCCTCGTTTTCAAAAGTCCTCTCGTGGAGTTCAAATGGTGACCGGTCTAACGTTTCGCCTATCTCAGGCTTCATCAGAGACTAGGGTTAGGGTTAGGGTTAGGGTTAGGGTTAGGGTTAGGAACAAAGAGTTTGGCCTGTCCCCTTGTTGGGCCAGGAGGTGCACGGGCCTTCCCCCAGTTCCCCCCACGCCCTTGGTCCCAATGGCGTGACCCTTGACCTCCCCTTCGTCTCCCGTGGCGGACCACGGTCCACTCGCCACCGTCATCCATGTTCTTGTTGTTGTATGTATGTTGTTGTATGTTTATCTTTGTGTGTTGTTATGTATATGTTTGTTCGTATATGCTTATGTATTTCTGTTGTTGTTGTTTTTTTGATGTCCTGTCTGGTTTCGCCTTTGTTATTTATTAATAAAAAAATAAAAACTTCCCACCAATCTTGGTTTTTTAATGAAATGAAATGAATTAAAATGAATTAAACAAAAAAATGAACTGAAAACAACCTGTATCAGGCGTAAAAACTTTCTGTTTTGAAATAAATTTGTTTTTTAATTCACTTTTTTTGTGCTTGTGTTTTTTTCAAAATTTATATGTGCCTGTGTCGCGACGTTTCGACCCTCTATGGGTCTTCTTCAGGCGCAGGCACACTTATTTAATGAAAACAATAACAAAAATCAAAAAAGCTGGCTTGCAGGCTCTCACGTCCTCTCTCTGTGCTGGTCCAAGCAGGAATGATGCAGAGCTGCTCTGTGGGTCTATTTATGCCCTCCCCCTCTGCAGCCTTCGGTAAGTTTCACTTTTCCTTAAGTTTCACTTTCCCCTGCATGCCCAGACATGTCCCTTACATACGTTACGAATGAAACCTCTTTTGGAATACTATGTTAACTCATGCTCATTATGAATTTATTTATTTATTTATCTTCCAACTCTTTTAGTTAATACATCTAAATCCATATGAACTTTTTTTTAAAAATTAATTTTTGGACTGAATGTTTTTTATTTATTTTAATCCAATCATGAATTTTAAAATGAAAGCTAATTCATTTTTCCAATTATGAATTAAGTTAATCATCTAATTAATTATATCCTGTTTTTAGTTTTGAGTTTTTTTACGAAGTCAATGAATTGTATGCTTACTTTTCCTGCCAATCATGAATTCAATCAATTAATTTTTATGAAGCAATACATTTTTAGTTTATTTTATCTGGCAATCATGAATTTACTTATTTATTTATTTATTTATTTATTTTTGGAAATGAGTAAATTATGTAATTATTTATTTGTTCTTGGTAATATGAATTGAATATGGTTAGAGCATGAAATTAATCAATTTTTAACTTATTTTATCTGCCCATCCTGACTTTAATTATTTACTTATTTATTTATTTGTTTTTAGAAATGAATAAATTATGTAATTCTTTATTTATTTTTGGTAATATGAGTTGAATAGGGTTAGAGCATGAAATTATTCAGATGTTAGGGTTAGAAGAGATTAGGGTTAAAGTTCACACAGGGGTTATGGTTATGGTTAGGGTCTAGACCAGGTTTTGGGTTAGGGTTAGGGTTAGGGTTAGGGTTAGGGTTAGGGTTAGGGTTAGGAAAAGGGGTAGCCTGTCCCCTCCCATGAGGGCCAGGGAACGCACGGGCCTCCCCTCTGGCACCCACCCCTCCCCGGTCCCAAGAAGACCAACCATGGCCTTGGGGTCGAAGGTCAAAGGTCCGCCCACGGGAGCGACCCCTTCTCCCATGGCGGACCAGTTGCCACCCCCCATCCTCATTGGCAAACGCCATCTCAAATGATGGGAGGGTGTGTTTTTAAATTTTTTATATATAAATGAACTTAAATTTTTAATAAAAAACAAAAAAAATAAAAACCAAAACCAAAAAAAATACACAAAAAACCAAAAAAACTCCCTTAAAACAACTTATTTCTTTTTTTTCTTTTTTTCTTTTCTTCTTCTTTTTTTCTTTCTTTTTAATAAACTAAAAATGTGCCCTAGCGCGACGTTTCGGCACTATATGTGCCTTCTTCAGGCAAGGGCAATAGAAAATAAAAGATAATAAAAGAAGTGGCTACCAAGCACTAAGAGCAGCTGTCTTCAGCAAAGCCTAAGCTCAAAATGAGCCTTCAGTGTATTTTCGCTCCTTTTATATTCGCCAATCGCCTATTTTCAAATAATCGTCTTTTTTAACTTTTTATCGTCTAAGTTTTATTTTCTCAAATTAAACCAATTAACCCCTTAAATCCCGATAGTTTTTTAATGTAATCCCCATAAATGAATTAGACTATTTATTTTTAATCTTTTAATGAATTTTAATGAATTAAATAATAATAAAAAAATATTTTTTCATATTTAACAAATAAATGTATATTTTATATCAATTTTTATCATCAAATTTAAGTTTTAAACTGGGGTTTTTTATTGTTAGGGTTAAATTTAAGCATCCAATTAAAATGGTTAGGGTTAGGATTAGGTTAGGTTTAGCTGTCAAATTTACAAATTGGTTAAGGTTAGGCATTGGTTAGGTTTAGGCATTCAATTAAAATGGTTATGTTTAGGGTTAGGTTAAGATTAGGTTAGGTTTAGAATTAAGTTAAGTTTAGGAGTCAATTATAAAATGGTTAGGTTTAGGCATCCAATTTAAAATGGTTAAGGTTAGGCATCCAATTAAAGATGGTTAAGTTCAGGCACCCAATTAGAAATGGTTAAGGTTAGGCACCAAATACAAATTGGTTAAGTTTAGGCACCAAATTTAGATTGGTTAGGTTTAGGAATTTTTTACATATGAAATCTGTTCTCAATAAAATTAATTATATTTAATATTTAAACCATATGGTATCTGTGTGTCCAATAAATAAATCCATCTCCTTTCCATAGCTTTCCTTTCTTTTGTCGTCCACGTAAAGTTACTTTGAATGCCTGCTATTTTTAGTGCTTGGAATCCATGTAAAATAAAATGTCTTACAAAGGGAGTATCAGTTTCTTTCTTATTAATAATGTTATATTTATGTTGCCACATCCTTTTCCTCATGGAGTTCCGCGTTTCTCCAACATATTTTTTATCACATTTTGTACAAAAACATAAATAGACAACATTGGTCGTTTGTGGCGTAAAATCTTGTGCTAACTTAAATATTCTTTTGTTAACAGAATTTTTAACATATTTCAAAAAACAAAAATTCTCCATATTTCTATGATATTGTTGTAAGGGTTTTAGCTTAGCTCTAACTAAAAGGTCTTTTAAATTCTTATTTTTTCTGTATGCAGAAATTACCTCATGATTATTTAAGGGTTCAAAATTCCCCAAAATCAAATTAAAATTACTCTTAAGTTTATGATTAATCACCTTACTAATTGAAGAATACTGAGTAATTAAAGGAATCATTCTTTTTTGCTGTACCAATTTTTGAACTTTAAATGATGCCAAACACTGCTTTAAAAAGGATCTCGAATAACCCCTCTTTTTTAAGGCTCTAAACAAAATCTTAACTGCTTCCCAAAAATCTTCTTCTTTGGTACAAATTCTATAAAAACGTAATAATTGAGACTTAACAATCCCTCTAAAAGTATGCTTGGGATGAAAACTGGATTTGAACAAAAGAGCATGTGTATCAGTCTTCTTGAAAAAAACTTTAACCTCCAGTTTCCCACTTAAAGAAAAATCTTCACCTTTATACACTGTTGTGTCAAGGAAATCAATAGATGATTGATTAATTTCAAATTTTAACTGAATCGAGGGGTCATGGGCATTCAAAATTCCCATGAACTGTTTAAAATCTTCTAAAGAATATGCCCATACCCCCCATATGTCATCTAAGTAACGAAGATAGTGGAGGGGTTTCTTTTGGCATTTTGCTAATACCTCCTCCTCCCAATTTGCCATAAAGATATTGGCGTATGAGGGTGCAAATCTTTTCCCCATTGCTGTTCCTTTAATTTGTAAATAAAATTCTTCATTGAAAATAAAATCATTTCTTGTCAAATTAATTTCCAGTAATTTTAATATTTCCTCATCTGGTCTATCCTCATTAGGATATTTTACAAAAATCTTTTTAATTGTTTCCAATCCTGCTTTGATTTCAATATTAGTATACAAACTATCCACATCTAAACTGAAAAAAAATGAATTTGGTGGAATCTTCAAATTTTTAACAATTTCAATAAAATGATATGTGTCCTTCACATAAGAAGGATGAAGAATTGACAACGGATTGAGGAAATAATCAATATATTCCGCTGTGGCATAAGTTTCACTCCCACAGTCTGACACGATCGGCCTCCCCTGAGGGACTTCAAATGGAATTGTCCATTTTTCTGGGGGTTTGTGAATCTTGGGTAAGATATAAAAGCGTCTTTCCCTTGGTTCCCTCAGACCTTTTAAGTATTTCTCCTGTTTTTGATTAATGAATTTTTTAATTTTTAATGTATTTAAAATATCATGTATTATTGGAATTGTTTCTAAATAAATCGGTTCATCCAATTTTTTGTAATATGTTTTGTCATTTAATTGTCTCATCACTTCCATAATGTATTGTTCCCTATCTAATATAACCACCGCACTGCCCTTGTCAGCCGGTTTAAGGATAATATGTTTTACCCCCATCAGTTCTCTAATTGCTTCAACTTCCTCTTGGTCCAAATTTGATTTCTCCATATGAATTTTGAAATATTTATTAAAGTCTTTTAAATCTTTTTCAATCAATATATGAATTTCTTCTGGCAATTTATGCTTTGGTGGTATCCAATTTGAAGGTGATGTAAATGGTACTTTTTTAGACTGTTGTGAATCCTTAAAATATGTAGCTAAACTTAATTTACGGTGATAATTTTGAATATCTAACCGTAATTGGTTCTTCTGCCCTCTCCCTATATCTAGGGTGGGAATAAAGGTAAGGCCTCTATTCAATACCTTTAATTGCGCCTGTGTGGGAGTGAAATTTTTTGCCAAAATGACCACATTCTGTGCAATCAGGGGCTTCAAACCCCCATGCCCCTCCCCTGGAGGGCTTATGGGGCCTTCAAGTTTAAAGTTGTAACCCAATGATCAAACATTGCCTTACCAGTTTCCTTAGTCCAATGGATGTTATCCTGTTCTGTCCGGAAACTGACCTCAGGAAGTTGTTGAATGTAAGGCATGTTCTTGAAAATGTGAGTGTTCAGTTGGATCAAGTTGCGTTGCTCTCTCGGTGGGAGGGCATTGGAATAGTTGACCAATGGAATCCATATTTCCGAATAAGGAAATCGCCTCTTGATCATCCGGACAGCAGTCTGCAGCTGCTTGACCGTGGTTTCCTTACATTTCTGCCCTCGGCTATTGAGCCCACATGAGATGAGCACTTTCTCAACCCTGACCTGTACAATGGCCTTAGAAATAACTTCCCCCATATGTCTAAAATTAGCCCCTGGGAAGCTATCAATCTGGAGATGTGGAATCTCATGGTGTGGCAATCTGGATAAGTTTGAATCTCCAATGATTAGCCACTTCTTGGAAACCGACAAGTTCCAATCAACCAGTTTGCGATTTGTTCTGATGTGTCTGGTTGGTCCAAATTTGGTAGGCTGTTGTGGGGTAGAGGCCAGGCTAGTCCCTAAATCCTGAAGAAATGCCTCCCCCAAATCCTCTGAACCCCCCGCCATCAGTGAATCCTCCTGTATTGGATCTCTGATCACTTGTGCTACCGTGGTAACCTTAGTAGGAGTCAAGGTAGGTGTCTTGTCCAATTGTACTTGTTCTCCTTCCTCGATCGGTCCCACACCCTGATCCCTTCTCCGGACTCTCTGTTCTTTAGGGGGCTGCTGCGGTGCAAGTCCAGAAGGTCCTTCCAAAACCCCTTCCTCCAATCTCTCACCCTCAGGTGGATCGTTTACGGTAGGTTGGCGTCTTATCGGTTGTGGTGTCTCCTGTGTTTGTACTAGTTGGTTTTCAATTGTCTGTGTCTGCTGTTCCCTTCCTGGAGGATTTGTGTTCGGTGGCTGTGGTACCAGCAATCCCTCCAGAGGTTCCACTTGAGAGGACTCATCCCTTGTGTTTGGACGTCTCGTTGATTGTTCTCCTCTTGTTTGGTTTGTTGTTTGTGGGTGTGGCGTAACCACTTCCTCCAGAAATACCACCTGGGAGGGATCCTCCCTCCCACGTCGACGTCTTGTGAGTTCCCCTAGTCCTTCTGTTTGTTGTTCCTCCTCTTGTGGATTTGTGTTTTGTGGACCCTGTGCACTTGATCCCATTACGGTCATCACTAGTGCCTCTGCATGGTCCACCACATCTCGTGGCAGCCGTGGCAGGTTCCTCCGTGCCCACCTAGTCGCCACCTCAAAGGCTGCTCTCCAATCAAGCCCTGGGTCCCGGCTCAGGTCCCCGAGCGCTTCCTCCAAGGCCGCTTCATAATGGTTCTGCAGAATGATCAGTGTAGTGTGGCCCCAATTTTTAGCATTGCCCACAATCATGTCCATCGTCTTAGGGTTAGGGGCCGCCGGTTTAATCATGTCAGCCAAGATCTCAACCATCCGGGAGATCATCTGTGGCTGCGGTTTGCCAGTACCGTCAGTCACATTCTGCAAATGGTGCACAAGCTTGATGATCTTCTTCAACTGGCGCACCAGTTTTCCAAACTTTGGATCTGCGGGGATATACTGATTGTCTCTCCTGGGCTGGAAATACCTCCCCTTTTGCCAATTCCGAGAGCCTCCCTGATCAGATCCCCAGGTCCAATTATTGCCACCCCGTCCGGGGTTGGCTTGTCGTACCACTTCAGCGTACGATCTTGTTTGTGGCCCCCTAAATCTGGGTGGCACAAGATGAGGACGAAGGAGGGATGAGACCCCAAAGGGCGGCACAGGCTGGTTAGGAAAAGGGGTAGCCTGTCCCCTCCCATGAGGGCCAGGGAACGCACGGGCCTCC
Organism: Trachinotus anak; assembly: GCF_046630095.1. Lineage (NCBI taxonomy): Eukaryota > Metazoa > Chordata > Actinopteri > Carangiformes > Carangidae > Trachinotus > Trachinotus anak. Next base: position 28,175,610 of record NW_027273863.1, read on the forward strand.
CCTCTGGCACCCACCCCTCCCCGGTCCCAAGAAGACCAACCATGGCCTTGGGGTCGAAGGTCAAAGGTCCGCCCACGGGAGCGACCCCTTCTCCCATGGCGGACCAGTTGCCACCCCCCATCCTCATTGGCAAACGCCATCTCAAATGATGGGAGGGTGTGTTTTTAAATTTTTTATATATAAATGAACTTAAATTTTTAATAAAAAACAAAAAAAATAAAAACCAAAACCAAAAAAAATACACAAAAAACCAAAAAAACTCCCTTAAAACAACTTATTTCTTTTTTTTCTTTTTTTCTTTTCTTCTTCTTTTTTTCTTTCTTTTTAATAAACTAAAAATGTGCCCTAGCGCGACGTTTCGGCACTATATGTGCCTTCTTCAGGCAAGGGCAATAGAAAATAAAAGATAATAAAAGAAGTGGCTACCAAGCACTAAGAGCAGCTGTCTTCAGCAAAGCCTAAGCTCAAAATGAGCCTTCAGTGTATTTTCGCTCCTTTTATATTCGCCAATCGCCTATTTTCAAATAATCGTCTTTTTTAACTTTTTATCGTCTAAGTTTTATTTTCTCAAATTAAACCAATTAACCCCTTAAATCCCGATAGTTTTTTAATGTAATCCCCATAAATGAATTAGACTATTTATTTTTAATCTTTTAATGAATTTTAATGAATTAAATAATAATAAAAAAAAATATTTTTTCATATTTAACAAATAAATGTATATTTTATATCAATTTTTATCATCAAATTTAAGTTTTAAACTGGGGTTTTTTATTGTTAGGGTTAAATTTAAGCATCCAATTAAAATGGTTAGGGTTAGGATTAGGTTAGGTTTAGCTGTCAAATTTACAAATTGGTTAAGGTTAGGCATTGGTTAGGTTTAGGCATTCAATTAAAATGGTTATGTTTAGGGTTAGGTTAAGATTAGGTTAGGTTTAGAATTAAGTTAAGTTTAGGAGTCAATTATAAAATGGTTAGGTTTAGGCATCCAATTTAAAATGGTTAAGGTTAGGCATCCAATTAAAGATGGTTAAGTTCAGGCACCCAATTAGAAATGGTTAAGGTTAGGCACCAAATACAAATTGGTTAAGTTTAGGCACCAAATTTAGATTGGTTAGGGTTAGGGTTAGGGTTAGGGTTAGGGTTAGGGTTAGGGTTAGGGTTAGGGTTAGGGTTAGGGTTAGGGTTAGGGTTAGGGTTAGGGTTAGGGTTAGGGTTAGGGTTAGGGTTAGGGTTAGGGTTAGGGTTAGGGTTAGGGTTAGGGTTAGGGTTAGGGTTAGGGTTAGGGTTAGGGTTAGGGTTAGGGTTAGGGTTAGGGTTAGGGTTAGGGTTAGGGTTAGGGTTAGGGTTAGGGTTAGGGTTAGGGTTAGGGTTAGGGTTAGGGTTAGGGTTAGGGTTAGGGTTAGGGTTAGGGTTAGGGTTAGGGTTAGGGTTAGGGTTAGGGTTAGGGTTAGGGTTAGGGTTAGGGTTAGGGTTAGGGTTAGGGTTAGGGTTAGGGTTAGGGTTAGGGTTAGGGTTAGGGTTAGGGTTAGGGTTAGGGTTAGGGTTAGGGTTAGGGTTAGGGTTAGGGTTAGGGTTAGGGTTAGGGTTAGGGTTAGGGTTAGGGTTAGGGTTAGGGTTAGGGTTAGGGTTAGGGTTAGGGTTAGGGTTAGGGTTAGGGTTAGGGTTAGGGTTAGGGTTAGGGTTAGGGTTAGGGTTAGGGTTAGGGTTAGGGTTAGGGTTAGGGTTAGGGTTAGGGTTAGGGTTAGGGTTAGGGTTAGGGTTAGGGTTAGGGTTAGGGTTAGGGTTAGGGTTAGGGTTAGGGTTAGGGTTAGGGTTAGGGTTAGGGTTAGGGTTAGGGTTAGGGTTAGGGTTAGGGTTAGGGTTAGGGTTAGGGTTAGGGTTAGGGTTA